>NC_141815.1:307500-607500 GCF_057944985.1 Cucurbita pepo subsp. pepo | reverse complement strand
ACATATCAATATATATGACACGTGTAGAACCACAGGGCACGTGTCAACATAAAAAAATAACCATGCCGATAGTAAGGTCACTTACCTGGTTAGCTTAAGTTGTTGTCACGAATATATCCTTAATGAAAGTTCGATTCCGTCGTTATCCTTAATGAAAGCCCATTGAACTCCAAGTCAACCTATGTGAGCCCATGACATCAGTTCCGAGTTTGAATTTCTACAAAATTGTTTCTCTAATTTATATTGATCCATGTGTTATACTTCAGGCGAACGTTAGAGTCTTTGCCTGAGTTAGGTCTTGAAATATTTATATATGTTTGTTATAGTATTATTTTCATATAAACCATTTAATACCCATTAAAATTTTACAGATATTCTATTTTCTCCTACCGTGTTTAATACTCTTCCATTTAATACCCATTAAAATTTTCCAGATATTCTATTTTCTCTTACCGTGTTTAATACTCTTTAACATTTTCCCGATAATTTCAATTATATTCACAATCTTCCCTCCCTGTCTCGTATTTCCCTTCTTTTAATTATCCCATGTGTTTGAGGATGAATATCATTAAATAATATAAAAGGAAAACTACCGAAATACAAAATCCTTTTAATATCATTAAATAAAATAAAAGAAAAACTATTGACCTCTTCAAGCAAAATCTTTTTCTAGCAAAATATCTCTGCCAAAACAAATCTGAACTTTTTTGTTTTGTGTTTGTTTTTGACGAGAGAAGAAATTCTGATACGTTCAATCTGTTTAACCCTTCTTCTTTAGTTTTTTTTGCTACCTTTTCAATTAGGTTAGCGATTATTTTGGCCAATTTAATCGATTCTATTTTTTCTGCTATTGATCCTGACGATCTTTCTAACAAGGTAAATTGCTAAATAAAACTAAATAATTGAATAAAAAAAAGGAGATCAGATATAATTACAGAGAAATCTCAAATCTCTCTCCCATGTAAATCTTGATCATCTGCAAACCCATCTCTTATAAATTTCACGCAGGTATTTTTGTTTTCTCAAATCTGACATTTTCCATTTCTGTTTCATTTTTGCAGGAACGGTGGGTTGAGGAGAAATTGTTGGGGAAAGTGAATAGGAGAGATGAGGGAATAATTATTTTTATTTACTTATTTATTAATTTATTATTATTTTTTTTTTACATAATAATAATTTTTTGTTCTTTATAATAATTTTTATTTATTTATTATTTTTTTTTTTTGGCTGTTACAAGATTTGTGATGAATGATGTTTTGTATGCTTTTCATTGTGTTAGAAAGGAGGACGAACTATTGTGATTTGTGCTCGGGATGATTGATCGATGTTATCTCCCTGTTGAGCTTGTTTTCTTATATGTGTGCATGATACACTATGTGTTAGTTTCAGGTGTTTGACTTTGTGTTCTCCCTATAGAGCATGTTTATTTGCACAAGTTAAGGCATTAGAGTTAGGTTGACTAGATGATGACCTAGGTTAGGAAACCTTTAATAGACTGAACACCTTAAGATCGTGAGCAATGGTCAGAGAAGAAAGACTCGAGGAGTCAGAACAGAGCATCCTAGAGACAGAAGTCCGCGTTAAGCCACCTAGCCGCCATAGGAACCCAATAAACCTCCTCGATTCCTAGATATGACTAAGGTGAAGTTTGAACTGTAGATTCTGTGCCTAGGTGATTGATAAGAATATCTCCCTAGTAAATCATGCATGAGAGAGCTCAGTTAAGATTAGGGCGCACTACATCTAGTGCGGTTTACATGTTGACCCAAGTCAGTATGTTTTCAGTAGACCCTGCACCTCAGAATCGTGAGCGATCAGAGGTTTAAACTTGTGTGCACCCAAAGATTGGTTTGGCCCTAGGAGATAGCCCCAAACATTCGTGAAACAAGAGACAAAATTTAAACCGCCTAGAAGCTCTTAAGAACCTAGTAGACTTCCACGACAACCAAGAATGACCAAGGTAGCTCATCAGGCTATAGCAGTGTAAACAGTGTCACGAATCTGTCCACTACCCTTTCTACTCCAGTTCCGTACCCTCAAGACTCTACTACGGTTCCTGTATCGTGGAGTTAGGCGTCGCCAATTAGGGTAGTGTGACATGTGCACAATCCTAGTGAAAATGGTCAAGAATCTCATTAACAGGATCCTTATGCATAAATCCGGCCCTGAGTGGGGAACACAGGACCACATAGGTTGACCTAGTAGCTGACCAGTACACGGGGGATCGCTTCCCCAGACTTTGGGCACTTTATGATCCCATGGAAGGATTCATCAACTAACCCACATTGATGATGCTCAGATTGTTGTTTAGATTTAGATCCAGCCATAATGTTGCATAGCTTATGAGCTCGCGCCTCAACCTAGAATACTGGTCATTCACTATATAAACAAGGCAAGCCACCTAAATCGTAAAAAAAGAAAGATTGAAAAACTGGTATAGACCCATAGGCGTACGTTTTAGTTCAAAGACCCGCTCGAAACATTGGGGTACCCAGTTGTTCAAATAACAATGGAACCTAGGCCTGAACTTCCTAAAACCCATAGATACTTACTAGGTTAAGGATACGATCAGTACCTACAAGTAGGTTGCTTACTAAATATATTTATTTACTCACCCCTTTCCTCTTTCTTTGTCAGGTGTTTGCACGCTGCCGGTCGAGGTGGAGGAGCATTCGAGAGCTGTGCAATTACAAAGGAGGTCGTTCCGGAGCGTCAGTCCATTTTTACATTTTGGAGTCTTTTGTATTTTCTTTTATAATTGTATTCTTCGTTTTGTAATATTTCAAACAACATCGCCTTATAACTTGATTTAGTTTTGGTGTTGTTTTGTTTCTGATTTAAATTTTATCGGATTTTTATTTTTTATTTTATTGTTGCTTTTGTCTTTTAGTCACGATTCGAGTTTCGAGCCCCGAAATTCAGGTCATGACAAAGATACCCTCACCCACATGTTAATTATGAATCATTTGGATCAAATCATTTTTAACAATTCTCAAGTTGGTCGTAGCAATAGTATTATCGAGATAAAACTCTCAAACTTTTAGGTTATTACTTGAACATAATTTTCCTGTATGCCAACCATATACTCTAATAATCTAATGTTTTTCATATAATGGCTAATGTTATATTACAATTAAAATAATCAAAACTATTCCTAATTATTAAAAAATGAATGATTAACGACAAACCTTCAATAACATCCGACTATACTAAATGTGGATTGGGGATGAAGAGGGAGAGAGGATTTAATGAATGCCAGAATCACTGCAAGCTTGCGCTGTATTTGAAACGTTACAAAAATTGTTAATCTATAGAGTTTGCTCATGTGATCCTGTGGTGAGCGACAATACTGTGCACTCATGACACACTCGAGATGAATGTTAGAAACATTTATGCATGGTTGGTTTGTTCACGAGATAATGTCTTAATAGATATGATGAATCTATTTACTTAATATTTTTTTTTATGTTCGCTCTATTCTATATTCTTTTTCACATGTTCACTAACGGTCAATGAAGGTAGGAGGAGCATTCAAAAATTGCACGGGCACAAAGGTCGGGCTGTCAGTCCTATCTGTAAATACACGAAGTACTTCGAACATATATTTTTTTCACATGTTCACTAACGATCAATGAAGGTAGGAGGAGCATTCAAAAATTGCACGGGCACAAAGGTCGGGCCGTCAGTCCTATCTGTAAATACATGAAGTACTTCGGACATATATTTTTTTCACATGTTCACTAACGATCAATGAAGGTAGGAGGAGCATTCAAAAATTGCACGGGCACAAAGGTCGGGCCGTCAGTCCTATCTGTAAATACATGAAGTACTTCGGACATATATTTTTTTCACATGTTCACTAACGATCAATGAAGGTAGGAGGAGCATTCAAAAATTGCACGGGCACAAAGGTCGGGCCGTCAGTCCTATCTGTAAATACATGAAGTACTTCAGACATATATATTTTTTCACATGTTCACTAACGATCAATGAAGGTAGGAGGAGCATTCAAAAATTGCACGGGCACAAAGGTCGGGCCGTCAGTCCTATCTGTAAATACATGAAGTACTTCGGACATATATTTTTTTCACATGTTCACTAACGATCAATGAAGGTAGGAGGAGCATTCAAAAATTGCACGGGCACAAAGGTCGGGCCGTCAGTCCTATCTGTAAATACATGAAGTACTTCAGACATATATATTTTTTCACATGTTCACTAACGATCAATGAAGGTAGGAGGAGCATTCAAAAATTGCACGGGCACAAAGGTCGGGCCGTCAGTCCTATCTGTAAATACATGAAGTACTTCGGACATATATTTTTTTCACATGTTCACTAACGATCAATGAAGGTAGGAGGAGCATTCAAAAATTGCACGGGCACAAAGGTCGGGCCGTCAGTCCTATCTGTAAATACATGAAGTACTTCGGACATATATTTTTTTCACATGTTCACTAACGATCAATGAAGGTAGGAGGAGCATTCAAAAATTGCACGGGCACAAAGGTCGGGCCGTCAGTCCTATCTGTAAATACATGAAGTACTTCAGACATATATATTTTTTCACATGTTCACTAACGATCAATGAAGGTAGGAGGAGCATTCAAAAATTGCACGGGCACAAAGGTCGGGCCGTCAGTCCTATCTGTAAATACATGAAGTACTTCGGACATATATTTTTTTCACATGTTCACTAACGATCAATGAAGGTAGGAGGAGCATTCAAAAATTGCACGGGCACAAAGGTCGGGCCGTCAGTCCTATCTGTAAATACATGAAGTACTTCGGACATATATTTTTTTCACATGTTCACTAACGATCAATGAAGGTAGGAGGAGCATTCAAAAATTGCACGGGCACAAAGGTCGGGCCGTCAGTCCTATCTGTAAATACATGAAGTACTTCGGACATATATTTTTTTCACATGTTCACTAACGATCAATGAAGGTAGGAGGAGCATTCAAAAATTGCACGGGCACAAAGGTCGGGCCGTCAGTCCTATCTGTAAATACATGAAGTACTTCGGACATATATTTTTTTCACATGTTCACTAACGATCAATGAAGGTAGGAGGAGCATTCAAAAATTGCACGGGCACAAAGGTCGGGCCGTCAGTCCTATCTGTAAATACATGAAGTACTTCGGACATATATTTTTTTCACATGTTCACTAACGATCAATGAAGGTAGGAGGAGCATTCAAAAATTGCACGGGCACAAAGGTCGGGCCGTCAGTCCTATCTGTAAATACATGAAGTACTTCGGACATTTGAAGATGATAAATAAAATTTTAAACAAAAATTTTGTTTCATTCAAAACCAATCATTGTGCCTGAAGATATCTCTTTAGATAAAAGGAGCACTCACAATTATGTTTATTGGAGATGTAGGGTATCAATCCTATACCTCTTGCATGTTAAGCAACCGCTCTACCATGACATTGGGATGGATGTTTTAGAATTTTTTTGATTTTTCAAAGATAAAAAAAATGAAAAATGAAAAATTACCAATATACCCTTGAAGGTCAAGATAGTTACGAAAGTATATTGAATAAAAAAATATTTTCCGCTACTGTGGCAGCTTGCACAAAATCAATGATATCTTTTCACCCAACCTTTGGATCTTCACCAAATCTTGATATGTTTTAGAGGATGTACAACTCATCAAATTCGACGGCTGAAATTCAAAATGAAGGTCGGCAAGCTTTGATCATATTAGATATTGGAAATTTTTTTAAAAATTCAACCTCATATTCGTGATGATTCTTAAGGTTTCAATGTTGATTTAAACTTCCTCTATAAAGTTTGAGGTAGGGACTTTCACTTGAAACAAGAATCAAGCATCTTCGTGCCCTCAAACACGAGTTACAAACCTTTACTTTAAGGGTATACCTTTCTCTAATTTCTTTCAAATTTGAGAGCTATATTCCACCGTTTCCTTTCAAACTTGTTTTTACACCTTCTAAATAAGATTTTCCCACAAGATTGGTGAAGGAAGCAAGCATTGATAGTGCCCCCTAACCTACACGCCCAATTCAATCTGCCATTGAAGAAGCTCGAGAAAGCTTGGAGATTCAATTTGAGGCTACATGCACATTCATCTTGTAAGACCTACCCCAATCGACTTTTGCACCTCCAACGAAAATTTTCATAGAATACCTCGAACGCCAATAAGTCCAAGAGCATGCTCAATTGAAGGAATTCACTTTCAAGTAAGATTTGACAATAAAATTTGAATCCTTACCTCGGCTAACTTGTAGCCGAGGAAGTTTGACTCTAAAATTTTGACCATACACACAAAATCATCTCTCCAAAACAAATCCTTTCGAGTGAGGAAAGTATAAGGAAGAACTTTGACAAAGAATTCAATCCCTAGAAAGCTTCAGAATCGGCCACACACTCGGAATATTCTGGGTTTGAAATCAATCTCTAGCTCTTAATTGAAGGGAGAAACACTTCCAATTGGGCTGGAAGAGTCACATTTCAAATGGTAGTGCAAAGAAGAAACACGTCTTCTTCCTTTTTGAGGAAGAAGACAATGACATGGGTGGTCCAACTGAATCGGTCACTCTGCCCAAAATCTAACCCCTCCTCAGTTTTTTCTCAATTTTAACCCCCTCCCAGACCAGTATCATGAAAAATTTTATATCTAAATATTTTTCATCGACAATAATTTACATTCTCTATCTTAAGTAGTCAACCATAATCTCATTGAAGTTAAGACTCAAATAGTTGATCTAAGTTTATTAATGTCAAAAGAGCTTAAATTCTAATATAGCGAACCTAACTTAGCTCATAATAGGATTTTTTTATTCCCGAATTACATATCATCAAGCTTCTCCGAGCCTCCATCAATTAGGGTCGTATTTCACTGATTGAGTTTCCATCATCTAGCTTCTCTACGTACTCGAAATCATTGGTGTTGAGCTTATCACAATAATTTTTTCTATGGTTCAGAAAATTAATTTTGGACAAGCATATATATGTAAATAGGTGAGACACGATCTCCTTAATAATCTAACTCTAAAACATATACAGACTCTGTCATATGAGATGGTTCATTATTGAAGATTAATTGGCGATTCTCTAGCCGTTCCAATATAGTTATAATCACGTGGGGGTGAAACCCATGTATAGGCTAACTATTTCGATATTATGTTGATCGTTGTCTTTTGGAACAGGTTTGTTGCTACAGGATAGTTAGAGAGCCTCTAAATAGTCCCCGCATAATAGTTTGACGACACTAATCATATCTTCTAGAACACGACCTTATCCCATCCAACTCAATCCAATACAATGAGGACTGGACAATTCACTATTAAACTCTACATTATATAAATATAGTGGGAGTGACGATTTACCTTTATCAACTATTACGATATTGTGCATACTATTGTTACTCGTGACAATTTTAGTATTAGAGATTTATTTGACTAACCTCTAACAATCTCCATAAAGTAATCTAAGATCGAGACTTATAACATTAATCATAGTCAAGGTATTGTAAATTGATTGGCTAAATAATTTAACATGCTTCTAATTTCCATAATCTAGAAATTTACAATCAAGCAATTGACTCATGGCTCAACTAGCAACTTTTTTTAGTCTCACATCACACTTGTCTTTACCTAAAAATATGTAAGAAACCTTCTATCAAGGTTCAATATGCATACATACACGTTGAAATTAAGGGATAAATTTTCTTTTCAAAGTGAATTACTCACTCATTGCCTGGTGAATTAGAATTTGTATAGCTCATTGAGCTAACCATACAGGTCCATTGCCAGCAGATATTGTCTTTTTTGAGCTTTCCCGTCTTTTTTTAGCTTTCCCTTTTGGGCTTACCCTCGAAGTTTTTAAAACGCGTCTATTAGGGAGAGGTTTCCACACCCATATGAAGAATGCTTCATTCTTCTCTCCAACCGATGTGGAATCTCACAATCCACCCCCTTCGATGCCCAGCGTCACCACTAGTACTCGTTCTCTTCTCCAATCGATGTGGGACCCCTTAATCCACCCCCTTCGAAACCCATCCTTGCGGCACACTGTTTCTTGTCCACCCCCTTTGAGACTCAGCCTCCTCACTGGCACATCACCCAATGTCTGGCTCTGATACCACTCTAATACCATTTATAACAGCTCAAACCCATTGTTACCATATATTGTCCTCTTTGCTTTCCCCAAGGCTTCCCCTCAATGTTTTGCTTTCCCCAAGGCTTCCCCCCAATGTTTTGCTTTCCCTAATGCTTCCCCTCAATATTTTTAAAATGCGTCTCCTAGAGAGAGATTTCCATAAAATGCGTCTGCTAGAGAGAGATTTCCACACCCTTATAAAGAAAGAGATTTCCACACCCTTATAAAGAATGCTTTCCCTGAGAGATTTCCACACCCTTATAAAGAAAGAGATTTCCACACCCTTATAAAGAATGCTTTCCCTAAGGCTTCCCCCTCAATATTTTTAAAATGTTCGTTCTCCCTCCCCAAACGATATGTGTTTCGTTCTTCCTCCCCAACCGATATGGAATCTCACCTCATCCTCCTCTTTGTACCCTTATACTCTTGTAATCTTGAATGTTGAGCTAAACTACATAGTGATCATCCTTCTCCACGCTATTTGTATATCCGGGGTGACAACATTACCCATCACTACAAATTGAAATGATTCAACGTTTGACCATTTTAAGTTGGTGAGTCTATGAGTATCATATGGAAATGATTAGTATCATCATCTACACTTAAGTTATTGAAAACATTGTGCCATTTCTAAACTAGATACTCATCCAAATAAAGTAAGCTTAAGTTGACACAAAAGTATATTATTGTTCAAATTTATCATTATTATTGAAAAAGTTCTGAATTATTATCTTGTATTCAATAAACTTTCTACTCAACACCATAGTGAAGTTAAAAAAAAAAAAAAAAACAAGTTCACATAATGAGTTTCAATAAACTATCAACTTTACATCCTTAAAGTAAGAGTTTAAAGCTGGGGAAAATAAGGGGATTGAGTCGTTGGAAATGACTTTTGGCTTACTTCTAACAAATGCTTGTTTTTCATTAGTCGCTTATAATGTGTACCGAGCACTCCCGGTGAAAACACAGCAAAGTATCTCCTACAAAAATCGATAGCGTCCCAATTCACGATATTAGTATACACAAACACGAAGCATATCATCAACCTGAACATAACTCTCGATCCGAAGTTTGAATATCGAACTCGAATAATTTTCTTTTATGTTTGTAAATGAATCGAATTTCAATCGAAATTGAGTAATAATGAATTAAATGGTGACATATGACATTTAAAGCTATAATGTTAAGTACATAACAATATTCCTTTTTGAGATGATTTACCTGTTTAGAGAAGCTCTCCCATCTGTAAAATCCGATTCATCTGCCCATTTCGGCTGCTTATGTGGTTTGGACTCAATCTCCTTGTAAAATCTTGGTGGTTTTTGCAGCTTCAAAAGGATTATAACAAAGATTTAAGAACTAAAAACACACACAGACACACATATATATATAATCTTCGATTCAAGACGATACTAAATTTAGGGTTTCAAAATTGCTACGTAAAATGGCTCAGACAAATTAGTTTCAAACGCTTAAATCGGTAAAGAAGAAGAATCAAACCATTCGTTCTAAAAATCAAACAATCCATGAGATTTCACATTTGCTGCCATTCAACAATAGCAAGTCTCAATACTACACATTTGTATAAATTTGTTCTAATCTTGGACAAATTAACGATTCCTCGATATTATTGTTTTAAAGAGGATTCAAGACAACTAATGTATAAATGAATTCAATACTATATGGTTCATAAGAATGAATTCAAGACAATAAACTTAGAGTTTTCTCATGAGTAATCCAATGAAATAAAGAGCAGCTCGATAAGACCCTATACCCAAAGCAGCTAACATCATATAACCCAATTGAGACATTGTAGAATAGGCTGGCTAAACTTCTTTTAATCTCTTTTTGAGCAAGAGCTAAAGTAGCTCCAAATAGTACTGTTATTATCCCTAGCTATAGCGACAAGAAAACTTCCCCTACCATTGTAACAGCATGTATGAGAGCCGAAAAATCAAACTATCTACAAGATTTCTCATTTGCTACCACTCAACAACAACAAGTCTCAACTTTGCACATTCTAATCTTGGACAAATTAACGATTTCTCAATTGTACGACTTCCTTGGAACCGATATATAAATGAGTTCAATACTATTAGTATTACTATTCACAAATTGAAACATTCATTAAAAGAAGGAAAAGAAAACCCTAAAGAAAGTGTTATCTAAACCCATTTTCATCGAAATTACTACTTTGAGAAGAACAACTCATCAAACATCTAAATCTTAATCTTAATAACAAAAAACTAAATGGGTTATGAATCAATCAATGGATACAAAGTTCTTACATGCAAAAGAAGAACAACTCATTTGTTTATGAAAAAAAAAACCCTAAAAGAAAGTGATAACTCAACATACTTTCATATATAAATTAGTATTCAAAAAGGGTTCCAAACAATAACTTTATAATCTAAAAAGCAACTAATACAAAATATTTATGAATGAATTCAATACTAACAAACCCATAATTTGTTCTACAAATCAAATCATTCATTAAAAAGGGTTCCTAAAAACCCAAATGGGTTATGAATAAATCAATTAACACAATGTTCTTACATACAAAACAACATTGAAAAAGAAACCCTAAAAGAAATTGATATCTCAATATAGATTCATATGTAAGCAAAAAAGTCCCATTTTGAAATGGGTTATCCAAACATCAAACTCCCAATGGATACAAATTTTTATGAATCAAAAGAAGAAAATTAAACTAACCTCAAGTTGGAGGATTCCTTGTCTATGATCTTCAATGGCAGCTTCAATCCCTATGATATTAGACCAATCAATTTCAATCTTGTGCTTGGAAGGCCCCTCCCTCACAATCTCCCAAGTTACCTTCTTGTTTCTATAATCAAATTTCAGCACCAAATCACCATCATTCTTGGGCACCACCTAGAACAAAAATGAAAAATGAGTACCAAACCCATGGATTCATATTCAAATTAAAATCTTGTATCATACCTGCCATGATCCAACTCGAAGGAAAAGAGCCAGAACTCCGTTAAACACGAGCTGGGGAAGCTCAGAAGAAGAAGAACTACTTGGTCCAGAGGTGATTGTTCTTTCATGTGATGGATTATTGTATTGTTGTTCTTCACTTGTGGGTGGGAGAGGGATTAATGAATGGCCCGTTAAGATACTTGGGAGATTTGTAAATGGTGGTGGCAATGAAATTTTTGTATCCTTTTCTAATTCCATTGCTGCAAGTAGAGAAGATAGCCGAAGTGCTGGAAGTTTTAGCACTACTTCAATTGTTTCTTCACCCTAGACGACAAAAAAAAAAAAAAAAAAAAAAAAAAAAAAAAAAAAAAAAAATTAGGGTTTTCTTTGATTCGATCCGACAAAGAAAACAAGATGAATGCCAAGTTAGCCCTAGTTCATCTCAATTAGGTTAAAAATGACTCAAAATTTTTCAAAATTACCTCATTCTCATAAATCATTTCTAAGGGTTTTTGATTTTTCACTCAAATTCAAAGAAAGAAGATAAATAGATAAATAAAAAAATCCAAAAATGAAGAAGTAGTGATTAGTAGAACTTTAAATTGTGATAATTAAGTTTAGGGTTTTCTTTGATTCGATCTGACGAAGAAAACAAGATGAACGCTAAGTTAGCCCTAGTTCATCTCAATTAGGTTAAAAATGACTCAAATCTTTCAAAATTTGCTCATTCTCATAAATGATTTCAAAGGGTTTTCGAAATTTCACTGAAATTCAAAGAGAGAAGATAAAAAAAAAAAAAAAAAAAAAAAAAAAAAAAAAAAAAAAAAAAAAATCCAAGAATGATGAAGTAGTGATTAGCAGAACTTTAAATTGTGAGTTTAGGGTTTTCTTTGATTCGATCGGACGAAGAAAATAAGATGAACGCCAAGTTAGCCCTAGTTCATTTCAATTAGGTTAAAAATGACTCGAATATTTCAAAATTTGCTCATCATTTCAAGGGTTTTCGAAATTTCACTGAAATTCAAAGAGAGAAGATTAAAAAAAAAAATCCAAAAATGATGAAGTAGTGATTAGCAGAACCTTTAAATTGTGATAATTAAGTTTAAGATTTTCTTTGATTCGACCAGACGAAGAAAACAAGATGAACGCCAAGTTAGCCCTAGTTCGTCTCAATTAGGTTACAAATGACCCAAAATGACTCTAAATTTTTCAAAATTTGTTGATTCTCATAAATCGGTTTTCAATTTTTCACTGAAATTCAAAGAGAGAAGATAAAAAAAATCCAAAAATGATGAAGTAGTGATTAATAGAACTTTAAATTGTGATAATTAAGTTTAGAGTTTTCTTTGATTCGATCTGACGAGGAAAACAAGATGAACGCCAAGTTAGCCCTAGTTCATCTCAATTAGGTTAAAAATAAATTACTTGAAAATTTTCAAAATTTGTTCATTCTCATAAATCATTTCAAGGGTTTTCAATTTTTCTCTCAAATTCAAAGAGAGAAGATAAAAAAAAAAAAAAAAAAAAAATCCAAAAATGATGCAGTAGTGATTAGTAGAACTTTAAATTGTGATAATTAAGTTTAGGGTTTTCTTTGATTCTATCTGACCGAGGAAAACAAGATGAAGGCCAAGTTAGCCCTAGTTCGTCTCAATTAGGTTAAAAATGACTCAAAATGCTCAAATTTTTTCAAAATTTGTTCATTCTCATAAATCATTTCAAGGGTTTTCAATTTTTCTCTCAAATTCAAAGAGAGAAGATAAAAAAAAAAAAAAAAAAATCCAAAAATGATGCAGTAGTGATTAGTAGAACTTTAAATTGTGATAATTAAGTTTAGGGTTTTCTTTGATTCTATCTGACCGAGGAAAACAAGATGAAGGCCAAGTTAGCCCTAGTTCGTCTCAATTAGGTTAAAAATGACTCAAAATGCTCAAATTTTTTCAAAATTTGTTCATTCTCATAAATCATTTCAAGGGTTTTCAATTTTTCAGTGAAATTCAAACCCAAGAATGTTGAAGTAGTGATTATTAAGTTTAGGGTTTTGGTTTTGAAGAGAAATTTGAAGAAATTAAACAAGAAATCAAAGGAAAATCACACGATCGCCAATGAATACATGAACAAAAATATGAACATTGAAACTATCGAAGAGAATGAACGAATGAATGTATAAGAAATTACCTCAGGGAGGGTACCAGTTTTGGAGAAATGATCAAGCTTGTCGGCGCCGGAGATTATAGGAAAGCTTGAAGATTCACCATTCTCTGAAGTAAAATACATTTTCTTCTCACTCTCTTCTCCTTTTTTCATATCCATTTCAAATTGTGATCCTCTTTGATTCTTTCTCCACTCTTTTTAACCCCAATTTTTCCCTCAACTTCCTTTTATAGACAATGCTAGATGGGCTTTTTTTTTTTTTTTTTTTTTTTTTTTTTTTTTTTGGTTTATTTATTTATTATTTTTAAATTGAATCGAGAAGGTGGAGGATTCGAGTTTTTGACCTCTATGTCTTAACCATTTAACTATGTTCATATCGCTTACGTACTGATTTTCTTTTTTTATATAGAAGAAAGGTTTAAAAACAAATCCTAGCGGCTAACCTACTTGGTTATAAAAGCTAAATTGACTACTAGCATGATCAACATCGTCCCATGGGAAGGATCCATTGTCCTGGTTAATCCAACAAACAATTAAGTTAGATATCCCTAACTAGCCTCACGCATATCTACACGGTACTGTATTGGAGTAGAAAGAGAAGTGGAAACTTTGTAGACATTGTATCAACTGCTATTGTCCTATGAGGTACCTTTGTTTTTAAGGTTGTGGTGGTGGTTTTCTAGGTATCTAGGGTAGTTTGGCGGTCTTGACATGGATTGATGTATCCAAGTTTATTAGTTTTGACTCGCTAAATCTAGATTGGTTAGGAGCACTAGGGGCTACACTCTTTGATCGAATTTTCAATAGATTTGCTCACATTAGAAAGTTCATGATCCCTAAAATGTATGTCGAGGACCCATTGATTGCTTCAACACCTTTGCTGCCTTCTTCAACACGTTCACTTTGAATAAAGTATACCCAAGGTTACAATAGTCCAAAATGATCACTGCTTGTTTGGTTGAACAAATTGCTTGAAGTATGAACGACACGTGCCTGTTTCTCTTGTACATATCGTATCTTGGGATTGTTTAATGTTTGCTAACATATATGATATGTTGTAATTACAAGATATGCCATGTTATGGAATATCATGTTGACACGTTATTCCATTGATGATGTAACACTCCAATGTGAAGAAAATTAACTCCAATAAGAATAGGTTGCTCACGTAAGACTCAAAAAATTCAAGTAAAGGAACTAAGACATTTAAGCATGGACATGGGTATTAAGTAAGTCATTTCTATACTCTAAAAAGTTTTAGAAACTTTAAGAATTTAAGGTTTTTTAGAACAAATTTTAAGATCTAAGAGAGGGAAAAATGACCAGCACAAAATGAATAATTTTTAGAAAAATTATATTTTTTTTTCTTTCCAAAATTCTCCTGAAGTTTCACTTAAGTGCTAAACTGCCATTGAAGAAACTATGAAATCAAATTTGAATTCCCAACCGTTCAATATTATGAAATCATCCTTATCTTTACATCCAACCATTCGATGGAACGGAAATTTGAATATGTTTGAGAAAACTCGACGTCCTTCAGATCCAAAGGTTGAAACAAATAAATAAAAAATGATGCTTTTATCCCGAAACAATCAATGGCGGTGTAAGTTCCGTCTAGAAATAAGTTCTCAGTAATGTTTTAAAACAAGAATCCAGTGATGAGGATTCCTAAAACTTGAGTTTGGAAGTTTTAGATTATTGATTTTTCGTCCTCGGGTTACTTCTAAATTCAAGGGCTATGGTTAATCATTTTTTCGTCTAACCAACTCCTATAGACAACGAAACGTTATGAAATTGGTATCTACTTCTTTGAATCTTCTTCTAAATGTTTTGTGAATAAATCAAGTTCATTTGAGGTATATATAGAGTTGTACAAGGCAAAATCAGAGGTATATGATAGGAGAAAATCGTGATTTTCCAGCCACCAAGAAAGAAGATGAAGCCGAAAGTCAACGTCAAACTTTGACCAATAAAAGTCAAAGGTACCCATACCTTTCTCCACTTTTTGATCAATTTGGACCCTTCGAGACTGGTTCTCATGAATTTATTTATATTTCCTGAAAATAGACTCAAATATGAATCTAATAAAGAAAATTTTGAGTAATTCGGATACTTGAAACTCAAGAACAGAGGTCTCGAATGTCAACTATGAGGTAAGTAGCCATATTTAACTTAAACCGAACAAATTACTTGAGATTTAAGTAACATTAAAATAACCCACTAAATTAACTCTGATGCCTATGAAATTGGAATACTGAGTATATTGTAGCATATCAAGATTATATATGAAATTTGGTGGTCATTGGATAATGAACTAAACCAAGAAATGGTGTAAAATGACCATAATGCTCTAAGGTAATTTACCTTCGGTTACGATCTAGATGGCCCCCAAATGATATGAAACTTTGTATTAGACCTTATTTCATGATGTTTGATGATTTTGTGAAGTTTGAAAACTATTAAAACACGTTAAGTAGCTAAACCAAAAATTAGGGGTAAATGACAAAAATGCTCATAGGATTCCTTATAAGAAGTGGCAAGTAATCTGGAGTATGCCACTTCTTATAAGACATATTCCTAAGGACATGAAGGTATGTTTAAGATTTGAAGTTGTTTCAATGTTTAGACATACTCCAAATGACTTGCCACTTATTATAACACATAAGTAAGGACCCAAAAAACACCTCAAAATTTAAGACTCTTCTAGAACCTCTAAAGAATTTATTTTGACTCTATTAATTTCTAGAATAACTCAGGCTTGTTACTACAATGAATTCATAAGCTAAAAAATGTAATATGCAATTATGCCTCAAGAACAATAAGAAATACATAAAATATCTATGATTGAGAACCCCAGGAAGGTACAACACAAGCTCTACAACTACCAAGATAAGGTGTTACCAAGATAAGGTGTTACAATCCATGTCGTAAAGTTATCATGAAAGAAGGGTAGGTAATACTCTAATCATGCCCAATGTGATCCAATTCGTGTGTTAAAGTTATCATGGTGGAAGAATGGGATTAGTTGTTATTATTATTATTTTTTTTATGGTTATTATAGTATGCATGAAAATGATTTTGCTAACGAGGTCAGATGTTTTAGTTAGACGTCTCGAACATAGTTAAATACGCAATATTACTACCATATAGATGGAAAGGAATGTACCAACATATACTAACAAGTAGTTTCAAATGAAAATGACCAAGGAAGCTTGATGGATGACAATATCTTATATTTCGCTATAGATATTAAAAATGGTAATGTCAAAAGAAAATTCCGTTACAATGAAGTAGGTAAATGTGAAATTAAAGTCTCGTTATGAAAAAAAATACATATATAAAAGTTGAAACATTGTACACTGAAATAGATTTGTGAACGACACAAGTGTCTTTCATGGAAATTGAGCTTTGAAATTAGTGAGATGTAAAAAATTCATTTACCTTAATACTACTTCGAAAGTTTTAAATCAAAGTTTGAGAACAACAGCAATTATGAAAGTTTTAAGGTGATTTAAAAGTATCGATCCATAGATTGGATGAGGCATTATGATCATGGTTAAAATTTTATACCTATGTATGGAGAGAGATTATAGTATAAGATTGTCAAGATGTCTTAAATTTAGGAAACCATGATTTAAGGTGGACTTCGATCGGTGATCCACCACGATAACAAAGGTGGAAATTGTCTCCAAATCAACTAGAAGTTTCATGGTTGATATGAACCAAGACAACAAGAATGATATGAACCAAGGCATCAATCATGCCATATAAATTTCAAGGAAGATGTAAAGAAAATGTTGTCAAAATTATCAAAAGATTTTCGATTTATGTTACAGGAATAAGAATCAAGTTTCATTGTTATAAATATTGGGTGGATCATACTTTTGAGTTATGGTTATGGTGCTTATTTAATGTATTAAAGCTTATTTACATCCTAGTTAATTATAGTCATAGTCATGAAGTATACATAATGACTAATTATAGTCATGAAATATAGTTACAATTCTTGAATGGCTCATCTAAGTTAAAAGTTTTTATTTTAAGGCTATATAAAGTAAGTATGTTATATTTGTGAGATAGATTTGAAAAATGTAGTAAAATGAGCATTTGTGCTTTCTTTAGCCCATGACTAAGTTTCTTTGCATCTATGTAGTTTAGGTTGTATGTAGAATCATTCAAGCTAGACAAGATCGAACTTGCTTGTGGAATGATTCGAATATTAAACAAGTGTTCTTGCCTTGAGATATTCGATCAACAAGGTAATCTAAATCTTACTATCTTTGTAGTGATTCCATATCAATGGTAATCTTCCCTGTACCCCTACACAAATACATTGCAAAAGCTCAATATAAACAAATTTTTGTAGAAAATTATTGATGATTTTTTTCTACCAATGTCAAGTTGTTTAAAAGGTATTAACATAGTTAAGGTTTCAAGACTGTCATCCACTCTAGCGGTGGTTCGACGGCTCTAACGACTCAAAAATGAGTTATTAGGCTCGGTATAGACATTTTGATAACGATTCCTACATTTTTTACCTTGTCGGAGCTGAATTTGACCTTAATCAAGGCAATTAAGGTCAGTATAGCGTCCTATTTCCAAGTTTAAGTTGATTTATGGTAGAAATGTGAGTTATTAATGAAAACAATATGGACGTTCGAATAGGAAACAACCCCTGATGATACTTGGAGCAACTTCGAGAGACAAAATTCAAACGTACTCGAGTTTAGGGAGAACGCCGGGTAAGACCAACCAAGTAAGTGGCCTTACTATTGGTACAGTTAAAAGTTGATGTTTGTATGATGACACGTGTCTTGTGGATCTACATGTGTTATATGTTTGATATGTGTGAAAGGTCAATAAGACGATATGACTGTGATGTGTTTATATAATGATATGACTATGATATGTTTATGTAATGATAGGACTATGATATGCTTATGAAATGATATGACTAATATATGTTTATGTAATGATATATCTATGGTATGTTAATGTAATGATAGGACTATGATACATTTATGAAATGATATGATTATTATATGTTTATGAAATAATATGATTATGATACGTGTATGAAATAATATGACTATAATATGTTTATGAAAGGATATGACAAGGGTGTGTTTACGAAGGATAAGTACATGTTTTTAAAATTGGTGACTATGATATGTTTACGAAGGATAAGTACATGTTTTTGAAATTGGTGTTATATGGGAATGTAAGCAAAAGGCAACAACAACGGCTTACGCATATAACTATCGGGTAGGGAGAAGTTGACACTTAAATTGTTATTAAAAAAATTAAGTTATTTTAACCACCCTTAAATAGTTTAGTTTTTGTAGGGACCGGGCTGACTCGATGGCTCTAAAAGGCGGGTAAATATTTCCTTGTTAATAAAACCACTAAAATTTAAAACATAATTTACATTATATCAAAATAGTGTGCGCACATTAGTCATTTAAAATACAACATACTAGTTAAAAGACATAATAAGGAATAGACGCAAAACATTTGAAAACAAAGGTTTGAGGACGACGGGTGAGGTGAGTCTATGGCACCTGCTCCAGAGTCCGCTCCCGACCTTGACCAGCTCCTTATCACCTGGAAAAAAATGGAGAATAAGGAATGAGTACAAGACTCAGTAAGAAGCCTACTTGTAGGCTCTTAATCGTGTCCTTGATATGCTAGGGTACAACATTCTTTGTTCTTGCTTGTTCTTGATCTTGTTCTTGTTGTAAGTACTTAGGCCCTTTTAATTCTTGTTCTTGACTTGGGGTTCTTATCTTGATCTTTCTTGAGGACCTTGGTCCTTGAATCCTAAAACCTTGGTTTTCCTTTAAGGGGCTTAGTACTATGGTTTTTGGTTCTTGGTCCTTTGTTCCTAGTTCTTGTCCTTAGAACTAAGATCTTGATCCTTGTTCTATTCCTTGATCTTTCTCTTGTTCTGGGTACTTTCTTGGTTCTTGTTTGGTTCTTGATTCGTTCTCCAAGACACTCCCCTTAGGATTTACGGCACTAGACATGCACCTGACAATCATGTGTCCAAGGCTTCATGCGTTCCAAGCGACACAGCCTTAACCTACGTCCATGGCTTCATGCGTTCCAAGTGGCGTAGTCTTACCGCATCTTAGGGTTTGCCCCTCGATACAGTCTGCTTAACCTATGCCCAAGGCTTCATGCGTTCCAAGCGGCATAGTCTGAAAACCTACATCCAAGGCTTGTTACGTTCCAAGCGATGCAGCCTTAATACTACATCAAGGGCTTGCCCTATAATACAGTCTGCTTAATCTACACTCAAGGCTTCATGCGTTCCAAGTAGCGTAGTCTAAGTCATGAGCATGCTGTACCGTGGGAGGTCTTAGGAGGTTCTTGATTCGTGGCTAAGGTAACGTACTCTCTTCTTGTTCCTCCGTGACTTTAGACTACTCCCCTTAATAGACCGTAAAGGTCACTTGCTCGGTGCAAACTTAAACATGGCATCCTGCAAGTCTGCAAGCATCCCTTCTAGGTGAGGAAAACTTGAGGCATGACATCCTGCAAAGGAAACATGGTGTAGGGCATCCCACCTAGAAGAGGAATTCTTGGGCACCGCTTGGTGGGAGGTCATGGGTCACTTTGGACATGACTAGAGTATTACCTAGCATTCTTGAGTTCCTTGTGTTTGGGAACCTTGGTCCCTCGTCCTTGAGTGGTACCTAACATTCTTCTTACTTGGGTAGTTGTAAAGTTTGTGTGTTGTTGTTCTTGGTTCTTAATCTTATAAATTTCTAAGGTCCTTGATTTCTTGAGATATAAGTTGTAGCTTGTATTTGTAACCATATGAACCCATCTTAGTGTGAGTTGTTCTAGAAGGTCATAGAATCCTAGGGAGTTCTTTAGAGGGTTCTCGAAGAGTCTAGAGTCTTGTGGCGTTTCCTTTAGGTGGTTCTTGGGTCCTAACTTGGTTTAAGTACCAAACTTGCTCCAATCAACTTGAAACCTCAAACTTATCTTCATGTCCTTCATAATCGACCTTATAAGAAGTAACAAATCATTTGGAGCATGTATAGACCTTGAGATCTCTTAATTTGTCCTAGGGGCATTTTGGTCATTTTCCACCTAATTCTTGGTTTTGCTACTTAACGTGTTCCAATGGCTTTTCAAATTTCACCAAATCATCAAACATCATAAAATAAGATCTACTTTAGGGTTTCATAGTATTTGGAGGTCATCTAGGTCATGAATCGTAGGTAGATGTCCTTCGGGGCATTATGGTCATTTTGCACCATTTCTTGGTTTACCTACTTATCCTTATCCAATGACTACCAAAATTCATATGTAACCTCAACATTCTATGGTATCCTCAGCATTAAAATTTCATAAAAAGCGGAGTTCATCTAGTGGGTTATTTTAACTTTCTGGAACCATAGAGTTTTTAATGAGAACCGGTCTGAAAGGGGGTTAAAATTGAGAAAAACCGAGGGAAGGTCGAGTTTTAGGGTTGACATGGCCAGTTCAACTGAACCGGCCACGTCATCGTCTTCTTCCTCCAGACAGGAAGAAGATGCGCGCGACCATTCGCGCCACCGTCTGTAACTCGCCCTCCTGAACTTCTATCACACCGTTTCTTCCCTCGATTCCTTCATGAAACATAAAGAGGGTGTTATAAGGAAGAGCTAGGGATAGATTTCGTACCTTTTCTAGGATCGTAGCCTAAGATATTTGCTTCCAAAGTTCGTCCAAAATATGATTTCTGGCCGGAGTAAAAACAGAGGATTTCTTATTGGGTAGCCGATTCTAGGGGTTTTCGAGGCTCGATTTCTTCACGAAATCTCTTCCTTATCCTTTTCTCATGCTATAGGAATTGGTTTGGAGGAACGACTTTGAGTGTGGGATCTTAATTTTGAGAAACCACTCTCGGTCTGCAAGTTACCCGACACCTCTGATTTTCGATCTCTTGGGTATCTTGTTCTACGACGTTTCAGCTCTCCATTCCTTCATAGAACTTGTGGGTAATCTTGTTTAGAAGCTATAGGAACAAGTTTGAAAGGAAATGGTGGAGAATTGCTCTCGAATTTAGAAGAAACCCGAGAGTAGAAGACCCAAAATCTAAACACTTATTGCCAACGACTGGGAGCTCGACCTTGCTCGATTCTTGTTCCAAACGATTGCCCCAACTTCAGAATTTATAGGAAAAACTTAAACCGACATTGGGAGCTCCAGAATCGTCGTGAAATTGTCGGTTGGATTTTCTGGAAAATTCGTCGGAAATATCTACTCCGATCAGAGACTCACCGACTTTGGTTTTGAATACTAGCCGTTGGATGTGATGATTTGTCCATCTTCTAGATCATATCCAATTTTGGGGAAGATCCAACGGCTGATATTTGAGTTTCGAGAGATTTTGCTCAGATGGTCACTGTAGATGCTCTGATTCTGATCAAAGGAGCATTTTCGTAATTATCCATTCTTCCAGGTGTATTATGGTAATTTTTATAAGATACCCCCACTCACATGTCTACACACGAACGACTTCGATCAAATTATTTGTAATGATTACAAAGTGGGTAGTATCAATAGTGTTAACAGGATAAGATACCCATCTTTATCCATATACTAAAAATCATTTATGTTATTACTTAATACGATCATTTTGTATGTTAACCACATATTGTTCAAGATAGGGGTGTACATCGAACCCGACAATTCGAACTAACCCAACCCAAATTATAAGGGCTGTGTTGCGTTGGATTAATATTTTCGAATTGAGTTGGATTGTTTTTTCTAAACCCGAAGTGACTCGGTTCGATTTCGAGTTCATAGGATAAAAAACTCGAACTGACCTAAAACCATACCAAACTTATAAATTACATTGAGAATTGTGGTTTATGTAAATGTTTGTCAGAGTGACAACCGAGGTTTATTAGAATAATTGTTTATTGTCAAAGTGACACTACAGGTTTATTAGAATAATCCATGCGTGGGTGTGACTCAATCAAAATAAATGTTTCTATTACTTTTATATATATATATATTGTTTCTTTTATTTTCTTTTATTATATTACTTATATTTTGTGTTTCTTTTTTTTATATTAATATTTTTCTTATTTAAATTTCTATCCTTATATTTTTCTTATTTTTAGAATAACGGGTTATTGTTCAACCATGTTACAACTTTTATTTATTGTTGATGAATTTTTTTTTTTTTTTTTTTTAATAATTATAGATTGATTTGTGTTTGTTTGTGAACTTCGATCAAAAGATAGAGGGTTGGGCTGTCGTGGATTGTGAAAATTTTTGGGTTGGATTTGGTTACCAATAGACCTTTTGAGTTGGGAAAAAAAAATCCCTAACCCAACCCAACTCAACACAACTCGGACCATGTACACCCCGAATCTAAGAATACGTTGATGAATTTATTTTATTTTTTTTAATAATTATAGATTGATTTGTATTTGTTCGTGAATTTCAACCAAAAGATAGAGGGTTGGGCTGTTGTGGATTGGGAAAATTTTTGGGTTGGATTTGGTTACTAATAGAACTTCTGAGTTGGGTAAAAAAAATCTCCCAACCCAACCCAACCAAACTCAACACAACTCGGACCATGTACACCCCGAATCTAAGATTACATTAATAACCTTTATTTTCGAACAACATTAAATTGTAAATAAAATAATAAAAAATTATTTATAAAAATTAATTATAAGATTTTACAGCTGTTGTGGATTGGGAAAATTTTTGGGTTGGATTTGGTTACTAATAGAACTTCTGAGTTGGTTAAAAAAAATCTCTCAACCCAACCCAACCCAACCAAACTCAACACAACTCGGACCATGTACACCCCAAATCTAAGATTACATTAATAACCTTTATTTTCGAACAACATTAAATTGTAAATAAAATAATAAAAAATTATTTATAAAAATTAATTATAAGATTTTAAGGCATAAATTCAATCCTTCCCCAATCTGATACCATTTATTAAGATAGTACACTCACAAAGTCAATCTAGATGAAGAATATGAACAACAAAAGAAACAATATGCAATGAGAAATATACATGGAAACATTGAGATGTAAAACTCGAAAACGACTCGAGTTTATTTATGGATGACTTGGAATAGTTACATTATAATAATATCTTACATCAAAAAATAAATAAGATTCTATTGGTAATGATGGACTTCCAAGATTGTAATGAAAATTAATAATATTCGACTTTTGTAACCTATATTATTTGAAATTTGATTTTTATGACATTTTAGCTCTCAATATAATACCGACGATAAACAAATAAGATTTTTTTTTTAAATAATTAAAAAGAAAACAACTTACAACCCCTCACAATATAAGACCCTCTCAGAAATCGCACTTCGATGACAGCGGATCTCAGCAACAAGTGAGTTAAGTCTATTCGTTCTCGCGTCGCCTACGGCCAAGCGACGTATGCTCGAGCCTCTGGCCCCGGTTCAAGAAGAAGGTTTTAGAAAACAGGGGCAGAGAGATTTCGAAAGAGAGTTTTGAAAGCAAGATTTGAGAAATTGAAATTGATGTTATATGAGAATGTAAGAAAAAGGCTTGTGCTTACTGCATATAACTATCAGGTAGGGAGGAGCTGACAATTAAATCATTAGATAAAAAAACTCAGTTATTTTTAACCATAGTTAAATAATTTAGTTTTCAGGTCATTTTCCATACAGGTAACATTGACAACATTTTTACTTTTTGAAACGAGGGTCATTGGGTAACTCAGCCCAACTCGAAAATACAAGATTAGGTTAGATTAAATGTGATTGTAAACTCTATTTGGATTGCTCGAGTCACTAACTTAACCAACTTGAAAAAGATTGAAGTACATACCTAAACGTGGTGCAATTGGGCGGGGAGCAGCATCAGCAGGTTGTAAAAATTGTTTTGAATGAAAGTAAGGGACATTGAAGGTTGGATATGGCCTTTTGCTTAACATGAACAATCTCTCATCAAATCTTATCAATCTCTCAAAGTGTTTGTCCAAAATTGTTGGTGGAAACATAATGAAATGCCTCCTAAAACGAACAAAATTGTATAGTTTATATAATCAAACTTTAACGAGCATGTCTTTAACCATTCAAAATCAAATAGATCGTTCAAACCTGCATGTCGAAGCCTGGCCTCGGGTGAAATCCGATCCATCGACTCATTGGGTATGTGCGCCCACCTCTTTTGGCCCGAGTTCCTTATAAAATTTAGGTGGTTCTGATATTTGACCGGTCAATTTCAATTTTTACTCTACACCTATTGCTCGAGATCTCATAGCATAGCTGCTTCTTGACGAATAAGCCCTTTACCACCAACTTGTTCGTGTTCGAGGGCGGAACCTGCAACAAAAACAAGAGAAATAAAAAATTTAAAAGCTAAGAAAAATTATTTAGAAAAATTATTGGAACAAATTCCATAAAAAGAGTGTTGTGATAAAAGTGTCCATGATGTGAAATTACGAAAATGCCATTGAGGAGACTAATTTAATTTAAATTTCTTATTTTTCAGCTATTCGAGTTTACAGACAAATTTCGAGGGTGTACATTTAACCCAACAACCCAACAACTCGAACCAACCTAACCCGAACTATAAAGGTTGAGTTGGGTTGGGTTTATTTTTCTGAACCCGAACTATTTCGATTTGATTTTAGGTTCATGGGACAAAACCTTCAGCTAAGCCAAATAAAAATATATAAATATAATAAGAAGTTTATAGAAGCTAGTCTAATACATTAATTCTTTTAATTATCTAATTTTGTTTATAACTTCATCAAGGCTCTCTAACTATATTAGGATGCTACCATTTTCATTTGTTGTTATTAATGAATTTGTCTTTAAATGATTATATGTTGATTTGTGTTTATTGGTAAAGGTTGTATGGAATAATTATGAATTGAGGATAAATACAACCTTTTTTTAAGAATTTTTTTTTTTTAACAATTGGACAACCCAACCAGGAAATAGAGGATTAGGTTGGGTTGGATTGTGAAAATTTTCGGGTTGGGTTGGATTACCAATTCAACCAACCCGAACTTCTGGGTTGGTCTAAAAAAATCCCTCAACTCAACCCAACTTGGACTATGTGCACCCCTACTACCGAGTAAGACAATTTATTATGTCCTTAATGTGTGGTTAACGTCCTAAACTCTTCCTATTCACTTAGACTTGCGTAAAATTAACTTTTGAAGGCTTATCTAAGTGATCCCTACAAGTAAGTTTGTGAGAATTTCGAGGTGACTACTAATTCTATCATGTTTGGAAGCTTAGTTAAATTAAGGGTTAAATTAAGTAAAATAAAGGGGTGGTTGGTTTAGTTGAACTGGCCGCGTCATCGATCTCCTACCTATAGAAAGGGAAGAGATGCATGCACCACGGTTTGGAGGGTCTGAAACTCGACCTCACCCATTTGTTCTAGCATGTATGTTACGTTTGTTTGTTCATTAAACCTCTATCACTGTTCTCGAGGAAGCTTTAGAAATTGGTTTGTAAGATCCACAAGGTTATGATACTCGAGTAAATTTAGTTTAAGGTGCTCAAATGAAGTCTAAGGAGATAGAGGAGCTTCATTCGAGGCATTGGATTCAATCTATTTTGTCAAGAACATAGAAAAAAAAGGTGAGTCCCATAGGATTTTAGGTCTCAGTTTTTCTCAAGATTCGTGACCATATGTATGAATTAGTCTCGGTAAATTTAGTAGGTTGATCTTAGTATGATTTTACACATTTTTGTGAAGGAAATCGGAATAAAATCGCAAGGAAAGTAGGAGGTCCAAGAAGCCTCCAAAAATTGTAAGAACGCATAAATTTCAATGTTTAAGTGTACTTATATTAGTCCGCGGGTATCTAACAATTATTAAAAGAAAAAAAAAATACTATGGTATGTTAGATAAATTTCGAGATTGAAAATCATTCTTAATTTTTAGTAACTATTTTTCGGTTAAACCCACACAATTAATTGTGAGTGGGAAGTACACAGTGGAAGCTTTAATTAAGTTGCCCACTTCTTCCATTTTTTCATTTTTAGGATGTAATTTGTTATTTAAATATCTCAATCCCGCCATAAATAAGATCATCCGGTCTTCTTGAGGGCAATTGTCTCTCTCCTTTGTTTTCTATTATTTTCTTCTTTCAATAGGTTTCCTTCGACTTTTTTCTCGTCAACGATTTCTGCCTCCATCAAAACAACATTGTATAGAGGGATGAAACTCTACAACTTTCGTGAAGAAATTAATTCAATCCGAGTTGTGTGCATGAAGATACGAAAGTCTAAAGAACATAGGTTGAACTAAATTTTATCATCAGAATCTAAAAATTTGCACTAGACGAATTCGTGCGCGCGGAGGAAAAATTCATATGACTGAGGCGACCAATCACCTGACGAACGAAATTATTTGGGGAGTCACTTTGTGTAGGATATAACCTGCCCTGATAGAGGATGAGAGACGACATAAATAACGACCCAAAAACCCACCACTATGTCTAGAGTATAACCCGCCTTGACAAGAGATGCTTGATTACATAAGTGGGTGACATGAGAAATTGTTACTGTATGTACGATAACCCACCTTGAGAGGGGACAAGGGAGTACATAATTAGATAGAATGAGAAATCACGATTGCGTGTATGTTAACCTGCCTTGAGAGGGGACGAGGGGCTACATAGGTTGTTGATTGAGGATATACTATTATCTACAGAACAAACCCGACTGAGAGTGGACGAGAAACCACATAAGTAATATATTGAGAAGCTACTATTATGTGTGGGGGAAACCCACTCTAAGAGAAGACAAGGAATTATACAAATAGATTAGCTCATGATAGACACCACTCTGGTGTGAGGTAACATTCAGGGAATATTTAAACTAGGCTCGAACTTCTTAGAACTCTATAACAAGCCTGTGGAAACATATTAGATTAAGGATGCGATGAGGGCCTACAGGTAAGATGCTTATTGAGTATTTTATACTCACCCATTTCCTCTTTTGTTTTTCAGGTATCGGTCAAGGTGGGTAGGTGCTCGGGAGCTGTGCTACCACATGTGTCAACTTGGAGCGTCAATGTTATTCTGTATTTCATTTGGGTTGTCGTTTGTATCGGTTCTCCCACACCCATTCCCCATTTGTACATATCGGAAATAATACTTATTTTGTCTAAAAAAGTGGCCACTTTGAACTTGAAGGGCTCTCATGTTCACTATTTTGAGCCAACCAAACCATAGAAGGCTTTGGATTTGCATTGTAAAAACCTTGATCATACTCATTGTTCACTACCTTTCCCTCATTGTAGTAATTGGCTGATGCTTCAATTCCATATCTTCTCATGGTGTTTACTTTGTTCATCAGCTCCATTCTTCGGTCTTGGTGGGTTTCGTTCTCGTTCAAATGTGGCGTGTAATCAACAACTATAAGATAAAATTTTAAGAAAACAAAAGTTATAATGGGTTGGTTTTGACCCTTAGTCGAAGGACACCAGAACGAATAACCGAAACAGAATGAAATGATAACTTCTCTTAGAAATACTCCACGAGCAAAAACTAAATCATATATAAGTCAAGCTTATTTACTCACAGTATATTTCTTCAAATTGAATAGGAGAAATTTGATTGAAAACAGCTTCCGAGGGGAAATAGGGCGAATTGAATGTGGGAAATGGCCTTCCGCTCAACTCGAACAAACGCTCATCCTTATCTTTTAGTTTCTGATAGTGTTTGTCCAACACTCTTGGAGGAAACACAATGCAATGCCTCCTAAAAGTTTAGGACAACAACATAAATATGTTAACTTTATAGATCTCTTGATCATTAATTCATCTCATGCGATCACCAAAACGAACTAAACCTGTTTACATAAGCTTGACCATCTGTAAAATCCAATCCATCGGTCCATTGCGTGTGTTTCCGTGGCTCGGGTTCGATCTCTTTGTAGAATTTTGGTGGCTGGTGCAGCTGAAAAACCCCAAAAAGGAAAAAACGGGGTAAACCGTAAACAACCCGTCTCATAATCAAATAACTATGAAAATTGGAGTAATTATATGTAGTGCTCGAGTCAATGTCGTAGAGTTTACATGGTGTCTTGACCGTGGTTGTAAGATGACCGATAATAAAAATATATTTGTTACTTTGGATGAATCTCTTAAAACTAAAAAATAATTTCAGATGGCAAGTCAATGGTAGACGTGATTGTGTGATCGCACGTTAGTTGGAGAGGGGAACCAAGTATTTATTATAAAGATGTGAAAATCTCTCCCTTAGAGGCGAAAATACCAAAGAGGACAATATCTGCTAGCCAGTGGGCTTGGGTTGTTACAAATGGTATCATAGCCAGACATCGGGCGAAGTGCCAAGAGGATGCTGGCCCCCCAAAGGGGGTGGATTGTGAGATACCACATCGGTTGGAGAGGGGAGCGAAGCATTCTTTATAAAGGTGTGGAAACCTTTCCCTAATAGACGCGTTTTAAAAAATTTGAGAAGAAGCTCGAAAGGGAAAGCCCAAAGAGGACAATATATGCTAGTGGTGGGCTTGAGCGGTTACAAATGTATTAGAGTCGGACATTGGGTGGTATGCCAACGAAGACGTTCGGCTCCCAAGGGGGTGGATTGTGAGATCCCACGTTAATTGGAGAGGGGAATGAAACATTCCTTACAAAGGTGTGGAAACTCGAAAGAAAAAACTCAAAGAGGACAATATATACTGATTTTGAAGTACAATCTTAGTTTTGACATTTTCGATATGTGCAAAAAAAATATTGCGAAGGTCTACTACGTTCTTAGGAGTAATTACCTCGACTTCCAAGATTCCTCGTTTGTTTTCTTCCATGAAAGCTTGGATTCCTATAATATTTGACCATTCAATTTCAACTTTTTCTTTCAACCCATTTCTCAAAATCTCCCACACGAGCATCCTCTTTGCAAAATAGAACTTCGCCACCAAGTCACCTTCATTTCTAGCCACTACCTGAACCACAAATAAAACACACCAACAAAACAAGACATCTTTACAACGTTGTTGCCACATAAAATAAAAACATTAAAACATCCCTCCACGGACTTTACTTTGGTTTCCTCGAAACGCAATGATCTTTTTTTTAATTAGCCAATGTGAGACTCGTCTTCGAAGATTCGATAACATTACCTGCCATGAACCAATTTGAAGCATCAATGCACCTAAAGTCGAGGCCTTCAACCTTTCACTATCTTGTTCAAGGTTTATCCTCTTCCTTTTGGATTGTGTTCTTCGTTGCATTTGTTTCATCAAAGAGGGTGAAATTTGAAGCTTTAATCCAATTGCGGGCAACTTCATGAGGGTTTCCATCAACTCTTCCTACCAATATATATTGAAATCATTCATCAACAACAAATGTTTAGTCTGTTAAGAATGACGATTCTTCACAATGGTATGATATTATCCACTTCGAGCATAAGATGTCAGGGGTTTACTTAAAGACCTCATACCAATCGAGATAGTATTCCTTACTTATAAAAACATGATCGACCCCTCGACTCCTCTCCCAACATGTCAGTTGAGGAGGTTGTTGGTCGTCTTAAAAGAGAAAGAAAAATAGAGTTGAAGGTACAAAAAGATTGGAAACCTGTTGATTGGTTTGTGATGTGCAATGGTGAAGCCTGTGATTTGGATCAAGAAGAGTTGAGAGATGATGATCGTTGAGAAGCTCGGAATTCCAACCTTGAGAAGATGGAGTTGAGAATGATCCATTGAAATGTTCTTCGTTATCCATTAACTTTGTTGTGTTAATGGAAGAAGCTTCTCAAGAAATTGAAAGATTTGGTGTGCAAAGTTTGCGTATTTATGTGTGTGAACTTATCTATAAAGTTTTGTTTATATATTCTTTCAAAAAGACATGTTTTCATAATCAAATAAAGAAATGAATACAAAAGTTTAGTTAGTGGCAGATAAAGTAACGTATATTTTGTTAAATTTTATATTAGATCGTGCAAACTTTTAGATTTGTGTCTATTTAATCCAATTATTTTAATATTATCAGTTTTAATAAATGTTTATATGATCCCGAGTAAAGAAGGGCATATGAATGTACCGATACCATTTTTGAATGAAAGTGATCTTGAAGATAGGATGATTAAAAGAGGTTTTAGTATCGCACAACAACACAGACACGATCTAGATGAATACAAAGAACACAGAGAGAAAATGCAAGGAAGAATATTGGCAAAGGGTTTATATTGATGACTTCAAACCTAACAAATAGAAAAATCAGGTTCTTCTTGAGACCAAAAATATACCTGACACCATCGATTCAATCGGGCTGCCCACGCTGAGAACTAGAACATCCTCAATTCTTCTTATGAATTTATAGAATCATTATCATCCTCCGATTTATGATTCTGGTCTTGTGGTGAATCTCAATTATTCTGTTGAGCTTTCCATCTTCACTTGTGGTGAATCTCGCTTACCTTTGATAGTAATTGTTAAGATCGCACAATAACACACACTCGATCTAGCTGAACACAAAGAACATGAGAGAGAGAAAATGCAACGAGAAATATTCACTAGAGATTTATTTGATGAATTGAAGTATAAGGTAATAAAAAATACAAAGAATTTAAATCTTTGGAGTAAGAGTTATATATATGGTTCAGTTTACTATATATTATATATATATAGCTTTACCGGATATAATCATTTACTATATAACTATCTACCATATATAACTTTATTTACTCTCCATGTTTAAACATAGTTATTTACTTGACATGACTATTACTTTATGTCATTTACCGTATGTAACTTTATACATTAGTAAGCTATAAATAAATAAGCGGTCGGCTCCGTAATCTAATGTAACTAAAGACATAGCACGTTCAAATTGTTAGACGAACACGAGTCTCCACAATGGTATGATATTGTCCACTTTGAGCATAAGCTCTCATGGCTTTGCTTTGGGTTTCCCCAAAAGGCCTCAAGTTAGTATTCCTCAGTTATAAACCCATGATCATTCCCTAAATTAGCCGATGTGGGACTTCCATCATCCAACACAAATGACCCACTTTTAGACGTGATAAGTAATGTGCCCCGATTGTAGGGGAATGTTGGGGCACATAGGTGTCAAATCCAAAATTCAAATCTTGGACGTGGGGCGTTACAAGTGGTATTAGAGCCTTACTTCTCTGAATAAGATGTGGGAATGTGACAATTGAGCAAAGGAAAGATACCTGAACAATTGAAATCATATCAAACTGAGAGTAATCTTGATAATACTATACCAAAAAGGTGTCGGTGAACCTTTCTTTTCAGCACGCGTAATTCACTTAGAATAATTCAATATTGAGTGACCTCGTGAGAATCTTCCTAGAAAGCGTGTAAGTGAAGACAAAATTTGCTGAAAAAATTCGTATTAATTTGCGGAATAGTTCATAACGTGATCATGTCGTAGAAGATGCAGAATAATATCAAGGCTATAAAATTTGGATTAGGATCCTAGACATGTGTCATAGCAATATAACTTATTATTAGTTTAATACTTGTTGTATATTTCTTAATAGTACTATGAATAGTGGAGTTCATTTAATACTTTTAAAGTCACGCCTCCACTAGTGCTAAATGGGGTCTACAAATATATGACGTATTATATAAGTTCCATTAAAATAATAATAAAAAAATAGTAATAAAAAATTTAAATTTAATAGAATTTTTCATAATTGAAGAAGTTTAATAGAATAATAGAGGTTTTTTTTTTTTTTTTTTTTTTTTTTTTTTTTTTTTTTTTTTGAGGAAAAGGGTACGTAAAACATTTTTCAACTTTGATGAAAGAACCAAGTTGAATGGATTATGTTGAAAAAATATGAAACTCCGAAGAAATTAGGAAAAATCACAATTTCTAAAAAAAAACGAAGGAAATCTTAGAATTTTGAAAATTTTGTTGTTTGAAATTCATATGCAGGTGCTTTCATAGGAGATCGAACTCTTGTTACACGTGCGTGGTGAGTTGTTTTTGCCTGTGAGAGGTAACTTCGTGTGGCCACGTGAAGGAACGTGTGCAGGCTGTGTGACAAGTGCGTGGTGAGTTGTTTTTGCGTTTTTGATATCCATTCGATGGTTTTTTTACCATAATTTCAATACTCGAAGTATCTCATCTTTGGGATGAACTACATTTTTTTTTTTTTTTTTTTTGTTATTTAGATTTAATGAGCTTGCATTGTCACAATAGTGAATGACCAATATCTTGGGTTTGTTGGATGATGGAAATCCACATCCGCTAATTTAGGGAATGATCATGGGTTTATAAGTGAGGAATACTAACTCCATTGGTATGAGGCCTTTTGGGGAAACCCAAAGCAAAGCCATGAGAGCTTATGCTTAGAGTGGACAACATCATACCATTGTGGAGAGTCGTGTTCGTCTAACATGGTATCAGAGCCATGCCTTAAACTTAGTCGTGCTAATAGATTGGTAAATCCTCAAATCCTCAAATATCGAACAAAGAACTCCAAAAGAAAAGGAGCCAAGCCCTTATGGAGAGTCGTGTTCGTAGCCATGCCCTAAACTTAGTCAAAAGGTAAAAACCCCTGTGGAGAGTCGTGTTCCCTAAACTTAGTCAAAAGGTAAAAACCCCTGTGGAGAGTCGTGTTCGTCTAACATGGTATCAGAGCCATGCCCTAAACTTAGTCGTGCTAATAGATTGGTAAATCCTCAAATCCTCAAATATCGAACAAAAACTCCAAAAGAAAAGGATCTTTAGTAAAAAATGACTAAGACTCCAAAGGAGTCGAGCCTCGATTAAGGGGAGGCGCACTTTGTTCGAGGGGAGGTGTTGGATGATGGAAAGCCATGAGAGCTTATGCTCAAAGTGGACAATATCATACCATTGTGGAGAGCCCTGTTCGTCTAACAGGGTTGAGACTTAGCTCAATGAATCTTATAGATAGTACTATACCTATTAGTCTAAATATAATCTATGAAAGGGTAACTAGCAGACCATTCCACATTGCCATAAAACACCCTGAGTTTAGAGTAGTAATCGTATGTACTGGTCACCTACAAAGTTACTTGCATAGTTTCTCGTCAGTAGACCATTCCACATTGCCATAAAACACCCTACACCCTGAGTTTAGAGTAGTAATCGTATGTACTGGTCACCTACAAAGTTACTTGCATAGTTTGTCGTCCTCTCTCAGAGTGGGTTTACAGTGTGGTCACCTACAAAGTTACTTGCATAGTTTCTCGTCCTCTCTCAGAGTCGGTTTACAGTGGGTTTATAGTGGGTTTACAGTGGGTTTACAGTGGGTTTACAGCGCAGAGACCCCTGTTTAGAAGACTCTTAGTCATTTCCACTAGATAAAGGGGATTAAGGAGCTGATGTGCTTCTCGAGTACCCAAACATGTTACAGCGCAGAGACCCCTGTTTAGAAGACTCTTAGTCATTTCCACTAGATAAAGGGGATTAAGGAGTTGATGTGCTTCTCGAGTACCCAAACATGTTTTTACTTGTTTTGGAGTATAACTCACCGACAATTCACATGTACTCATTTTTTTCGAAATCAAAAGTTCAAATCCATGTAACATTACGCATATAAACTAAATAATAAATTTTGTTTAATATCAATTTCTATAAATTTTTTGTAAATCAAATCTTAAACAAAATTTCTTATGTCATTAAAGCAAACACGAGATTGCTATGCTTATAAAAAAAAAATGTGTATAATTAATTATCTTTAAAGAATGATTATGATTCGATCTAGGATGAGATCATAAAGAGATAATGATAAGCCTTTTTGGACTTGAGACTAAAATTGTCTTCATCATTAATGAATACATCATGCATAAAGATTTGATGCTGATGGCTTTCGTCTTATGAGACTTTGCCTAATAATTAATTGTATAAACACTCAATGACAACACATCTTCCACTCACACTAGTTGCTAATATAGTTGTTTTATAAGTTAACTTTGGTTGTGATTGGTAAAATCTACTTCATTCTTAAAATATTTTAGATTTCATTTCATTTTAATCCTAATAATTTTAACGATTTGAATTTTAAATCAGATATACTACCGTTTTGATTTTCGTAGTCGTGTGACGTTTTATAGCTAGATTTGACTATTTTAGTACTCGAGAGTAGTCCCCCCCTCCCAAATTTTAAGTGGTATTAGTGTCATGTCTTTATCTTAACTTAGTCATGTCAATATAATCCTCGAAAGTGTAATCATAGTGGCTTTAAGTGTCGAACAAAATGTTTTGAACTTTGAAGATGTAGTCATAGTGAAGATCCAAGAAGTTGTGACCTCGAAGGTGTCTTTATGAGTCTCGAAGGCGTAGGATCATAGTGAAGATTCGTGGTAGAGTTCTCCAAAGAAGAGCAGTTGTCCAGATAGTTTTAGACAGATAAATGATTGTTTAAGAGGAAGCTTAATGGTGTATTTTGTTCTAGAGGAGGATTGTTTGAGTCCCACGTTGGCTAATTGAGAAAAAAAGGATATATAAGTAAGAGATACTATCTCCATTGATACGAGTCTTTTTGAAAAAAACAAAAGTATAGTCATGAGAGCACATAAATTTGAACCTCTAATCTTAAGAGAAGGAATACGTGTCAATTACGGCCCCTTCCTAGCTTATTCTTCTCTTTCTTCGGCAAACAGGATCAATGAGGATGATGGAGGATGCTTTTTGAACTAAACAATGTTTGGTTAGTTCATCTGCTTTTTTTTCATTTGATACTAAGGAACGGAACTAACCTGCACTAGTAGTTTTCCAAATTTCTCATAGTTTTGTCTCTTATTACCGTTCGTAAGAACACTAAAATAAGATGTGAGATCCCACATCGGTAGGAAAGAAAACGAAACATTCTTTATAAGAGTGTGAAAACCTCCCCTAGCAAACGCGTTTTAAAATCGTGAAGCTGACGACGATACATAACAGGTCAAAACAGACAATATCTACTAGCAGTGAGTTTGGACTATTACATAAGATAAAGGAAGACACGATTCATCCTCCCGGGGGAATAATTTATATTTTGGAAACCTCTTTGGCCTCATCCAATTTTCAATAAAGACAAGGGATAGATGGAATGATGGATATATAAAAGAGGTAAGAATGAAATCTTTGTGGGGTATATTAGAACTATCTAATTGATGCATATTGTCACTAAAATAATGTATAAATCACTATTTTATGATATCTTCCAAGAATCAATATGAGTCACATTCTCATCTTCAATAAAGTCGTACGCTTTCATCTCATTCTCATATCCAAAAGATGCTCTCATGATCAAACACTCACGTGGGTGTTTCCTTTTCTTTTGTGGCTTTGCTATTCACTAGACGTACCTTTTTTTAGGTTAACAAATGGGGACGTTTCGGGATTTATATTGATGTAAACTATTGTTAAACTAAGCTCGTATTGATTTAGACAGTACTTACAAAACTAATCTTACGTTGGCTTGAACATGTAGTATATTATACGAACTTCAACCGATGAACAAGGCAATAAATTTCAATTTTTTTAATCCTTTTTTGCCGTCCTATCTTCAAAGTTGTTCTCATTCAGATATCCTCTAAATTTATTGATGGACTAGTACTTTACTTAGGTGTCATATGCCCACAAGTTTTCGCCTTAATTCATCTTCGAACCACATCTGATTAAGAATGATAGCACTTTGATACCATTTGTAACGACCTATGTTGAATATTAGGTGCCGAATCTAGATTTTGAATATTGGGTATGGAGCGTTACAATTTAAAAACTATGAATTAGGATGTCCTGGTAAACATAAAAATAAAAAATTCGACTCTCTAACGATTATCTCACTAAAAACTCACATTTTAACTTTAGATCAGTCGTTTCAATTTTTATGATTCTAAGAGTCGTTTTCATGATAAAAAGAAAATCTTTCTCATCAAAAGAATTGGGAAAGAAGAGAAAAAGAAGATCACCAACCCACTCTTGGGTTATGAACTAAGAAAGGGTATGAAATTATAGGCCAAAAAAGGTGAAAATTCAAAGTGAGCGTGCAATTAAGATACATAGAATTCAAACATGATAGGCTATATACATTCAAAGACTTCTTGACTATGTGACTTCCAATCAAGAATTCAAGGTTAATATCACATGGAGATATCAACAATCATATTAATCCTCAACTTGTCGAGTTGTTCATAATAAAAAAACGTTTCTCAAGATTCTATGCTCGATTTTTATACAATCAGATAATTATTAGCTGAAACCTTCAAAAAGAAGAAAATTTTATTAGAGGTGTCATATGACTCGAGAAGTTGATCAATTCGGACTACTTAACCCAAACTATAAAGGTTAGGTTGAGTTTGATTTTTTTCGATTTGTGTTGGGTTGAATTTATGGAAAATCGAAAAAATCAGATTGGTTCATGGGTTGACATTTTTTTTATCGAGTCAATCAAACCAACCCGAAAATAGAGTTAAAACTCAACCCAACTTAATAACTGACATTTGTAACCAAGGTTAGCTATAAGATGAAAAGTTTGATATTTGAGTTTTATGAGATTTTGAGTATTAATATAATATGTATCATAGATAAGTATGATATTTTTAAATAATTAAAACAAATATCATGACAACTCAACGTGGGTTAAGTTGAGTTGGGTTGTGAACTTTATTCAAGTTACTAACCGAGCCAATCTAAAATTTCGGATTGGTCCAAAATTTTTTCTCAACCGAACCGATGTATATTCCTAAATTTTATAGCAAGTAGATATTTATATAGCAATTTTAGAATTTTTTTTTTATTTTTAAGAATAAAAAACTAAAAATCACGGTCCAACTCATGCGTAAACTAAGTTAGTTCAGCTACAGTTGGAGCCCGTGCATGCAGGTTTGCTTGTTGTGACTCTAGCCGACTTATTTCTCTTCTAAGCCAAGTCATCTAGCTCAACCTTGTTTTTAAGGATTTCATTTTTTTTTTGGTTTGTAATTTTTTCTTGTTTTCTCCTAATATCCATCTTATGTTTCACCTTTCTTAAAGGAACACTTCAATTATTAATCAAATTCGAAAAAAAAGTAATTGTTTGAAAACTATTTTTTTTTTTAGTTTTCAAAAATGGATATTGATAAAAAAAATAGATAATACAATAAAAGAATTTATAAAAGCCCATATGACATATGGAACAGGTTGACCTAACTAATAAAATATCAATCTGCTAATTAACTGACTCAAATTTTCGATTTTCAAAAAATTTAATCAAATTCGAGTATAATTTTTTTAACCCAATCCAATTTTGTATAGCGTAGCTCAGGCCCATTATGAAAATTGGTCCAAGAAAGGTTCGGGCCTTGAGCCTAAACTTGGTAAAAAAAACAAGCCGTACATAACATGACTCAAATATAAAGGGTGTACATTCAACTCGAGAATCCGACTCTACCCAACCCGAATTATAAGGGTTGGGTTGGGTTGAATTGGATGTCAGGTTTAGGTTGGGTTCAAATTTTTTAACTCGATCTGGTTCGGGTTGGGTTCGGGTTCCAACAGAAATTAATTAGGTCAACTCGATCCAACTCGAAAACATAAAAAAAAAAAAAAAAAAAAAAAAAAAAAAAAAAGCCCAACAGCTCTAACCAAACGATTGAACGGGGCCGAAGCCCATGTCGTACACGTTTGGCGTCCGCTGCCATACTATCTTTCTCTAACAGCGTCCGACATCTGCCGTTTGACCGTGAGTCTGAGACTTTGTCTCTTTGGACTCAGCTTCTTTAACCTTTTACTCTGTTTCTTTCTCAGTCTTTCACTTTCATAGTCTCTCAGCTCTCAACCTTTCACGGTCTCACTCTCTCATAGTCTCGCTCTCTTAGTCTCTCACTCACAGCCTCTCACAGTCTCACTCCCTTAGGCTTCAACTCTCCTCTTAGCAATGTCGTGATGTTGTGGTCTCGACTCACTCTCCTCTCCGTCTCTCAGTCTCGATCTCGATCTCTCCTCGTCGTCGACACTCGGCAGTCGGTCTCTCCTTCTCGTCTCTCGATCTCTTAGATTTAGATGAAGTGGTAAGGAATTTTTTATTTAATAAAACTGAAACAGCTATGGATGAGGCAAGTATTTTGATGGCATTTTTTTTGCACTCTCCACCAATATCATCTCTCCACTTTTAACTATAGATTCTCCGCCCCTTAATTGTTGCTAAATAGGTGGCATTTTTTTTAACAGAGGGTTGGTTATGTGGCATTTTTTTTAGAGAGAGTTTTTTAAATTAAAAGAAAAAAAAAATTGGACCTGAAACCAAGGTGAACCCAACCCAAAAATAGAGGATCGGGTTCTGAAAATTTTCTGGTTGGGTTGGGTTACCAATCCAATCAACCCGAACTTCTGGAGTTGGGTAAAAAAAATCTGTCAAGCCAACCAACACTAGCCCTATACACCTTTATGAAATATAATCTAACCATATAGAGCCTATAAAAAATTCTATAAATAGAGGAGTCGCATCATTTGAATGGTAGAGAAGATTGAAGATTTTGAGGACCTTGAAGACTTAAAATATTGCAAATTCCTTCGATAACCAAATATTTAAGGTTGATATCTTAATAGATTCCTCACTAAGAGAATGCAAGCATGGATCATTGTTGAGTTGTTTTTCTCCTTCATGGACATCAAACGTGGGAAAATCAATAGAGGGTCGTTAGTATTCTTGGAGTTCAAGTTGCCAGAAGTTGCCAGAAGAAGTATGGATAGGAAAAGAAATCAAATACTCGCACTTGCTTTAGTTGCACTGCGTATGTTCGTGTTGATCCAAAGAAGAGTGACACGTCTCATTAAATTTTTAATAAAGAATTTAAGTTTACTATTTGATTAGATATTATCTATTTTCTATATTCAAAATAAAAAATCAATAAAAACTTATTCGTTTATTGGGGCTATGGGGATTCGTATTTTCTCCATCCCGAAAATGATAAAAACAAACATATGAAAGAGGCTGTGAAGTGCTACTTCATAAGCTATGATTCTGACATTTTCGGGTACAATTTTTTAGATGACAAGTCAGAAAAGTCCTGAGACATTGTTACGTGACATTTAATGAGAATGTCTTGTACAAGGACAAAGAGAAGAAAGGCCACTACTAAATTATTGAATCATTGATGCTGGACAAATGTCGCAACTATGCTCGCAGGAGGTCACGTTTGCAGCTGTAGTGGACGTCGACCAAAGAGAATTAAATAAAAGAACGTTCAGTCGAGATAAAATCGTGGGGCGAGCTGAAACCGTGGGGGAAGACTAACGACTGAAAAGCAAATTCGAAAGAGTTGAAAGCTAGGATTTCTTTTATTTCATTTTTTTCCCAATGCTACTAATTAATTAATCATGAAATAGGGATGTCTACTATTTTGGTTCTTTACTTAGTAATCAACCAAGATGTGACATCCATCTATACCAAGTTCTACAATGGTACGATATTATCAACTTTGAGCACATAACAGAGGCTTTCTGCATATTCCTTATTTTTTAATAATATATACGCTCTTTTAAGGAAAGCCTCTTTCTTTTTCTTTCTTTAGGTGACTCGGGAGCAGATGCGTCTCTATCTTTGGATTCAGAGTCGATTTCATTTTCCTGATTCTGGGTAAGATGTTTTGTGGGTAATAAGCAATGTAATATTACACAGCAAATCCTCCATACCAAAAACTCGATACACCACCACACCAAAGACACCGAAGGTTTTGTGGGTAATAAGCAATGTAATATTACACAGCAAATCCTCCATACCAAAAACTCGATATACCAAAAACTCGATACACCACCACTGCCAAAAGTCGATACACCACCCGCTAAATACCGATTGTATAAACCCCTATCCTAAAGCGAGATTCATTCAGTGCTATTTCACCCGATCCCGTCTCCCGAAGGTCTGTCAAGAGGAGGATTTGTTTTTGATTTTGTAGGTCTCGTACGACCCTTATTTATATATACCTATGATCTACCCCTTAACTAGTGACTGTAGGACTCTTACAATGCTCAACAATTCTTCCCTCACATAAAGTACACCATTGAGCTCCCCCTTAAAGTGGCTCGGATTCTATTAACATTGCTAAGTTAAGATAAGAGTAAGTCTCTGATAGCATGTTAGGAACAATGAACCTCCACATTAGTATGATAGTGTCTACTTTGAGCATACGCTCTCATAGTTTTATTTTTTGTTTCCAAAAAATTCTCATACCAATGGACATAGTGTCCCATGCTTATATATGCATGACCTTTTCCTTAATTGGCCAATATAGACTTCACTTTAATTAGCCAATGTAGACTCCAACACTCTACAACATTAGAAAGTCGACTTCAGTCTTATAAGCTTATAAGACATCACTTTTGTCTACGTGTGTACATGCGTAACAAATTGTCTATAGACTACCATTTTGTGTTTTTTTAAGAGATCGATTGCATTACTATTGACTTTTATTATGACTAGAATCGTTTAATCATGGCTTGAGAAAAATTCATATTTCAATGTTATATTAAGCGATGTAATTTTGTTTTAAACAAGTACAAATGGTATCAGAGCCAGTCACCGGACGATGTGCCGACCTTCTCGCTGTTCCCCGAAGGAGGGTAAACACGAGGCGGTGTGCCAGTAAGGACGCTGGGCCCCAAAGGGGGGTGGATTTGGGGGCGGTCCCACATCGATTGGATAAAGGAACGAGTGCCAGCGAGGACGCTGGGCCTCGAAGGGGGGTGGATTGTGGTGTCCCACATTGGTTGGGGAGGAGAACAAATCACCCTTTATAAGGGTGTGGAAACCTTCCCCTAGCAGACGCGTTTTAAAGCCTTGAGGGGAAGTCCGAAAGGGAAAGCCCAAAGAGGACAATATCTGCTAGCGGTGGATCTGGATCGTTACAACAAATAACTTAACGAATGTGAATGATCCACAACATGAATTATTATATGGATCAAACCAATGGGATTTTGAAACGTAAAACCAAAATGGTGTGTAAAAGACAATTTCAAATGGTTTTGTGAACTTGTTCACGGTGGAAATGATTAGGCTGTGGTTGGAGCACCAAAAGGAGTAGGTTCATCACATATTTTAGGGTTTTGCTTTCCAAAAATGGTAGGTTTTATTTTCGTACATTCAGACTTGATTCGTCTTTCGCTTCCGCTGTAAGTGAAGTCAATATCAGAAACTTCCACACCTTTACATGGTAAGCTATAGCGGAAGTGCCTCTAATATTCTTGAAACTAACGTTGCTTATCCTAATTTTTTATGGAATCTAAACATTAGAACTGTTTTTTAGGAAAAAATAATCTTGCAGCTGAGCTAGTTGAAAATGAATTAGGAATAATTTAAATACATACCTTTCGGTTGTATTGGTTCCACAGACAATATTCTTGATCTATAAAAATAGGATTCCTTACGTTATCCATTTCAATATCTTCAAAATGCATGTCAGAGGCTGAGAAAGCAACAACAGAATCTAGCCATGTTTTGATCCTTACACCGTTGTCAATATTTCTCAATTTACACCGTTATCCATTTCCTTGGTGTACTTTCCTAAACTTCCAATACTAATGTCATGTCTTGGTCCACAAGTTACATTAGTAATAGTTATTTTCTTGTTACTGTCTCCTACAGAAACACAATCATCTCTTGTTGCGATTGGTGTATCGAAAATGTAAATAATCGAGAATGTAAATCTCTTATGAACTACTCACGTGACTTCCATCAGTGTTGGGACTTTCATCTAGTGCAGTAATTGTCATGTGTTGAACAATAAGATTTTTGCAACCCAAAAGATTGATGCGGAGATTCTTACTATCCAAAGAAGTAATATCCTTCACTATTGAATAAGCGATGAGTTGAAAGAGTACCTAAGTTAATTAAGGGGTTAGAATTTAAAAATTAGGTATGATACCTATTTTCTTCAAGTGGCAATCATTCTTTTCCCAACCTGTTTTTCATTGGCCATCAAAAACTCCGATGCCTGACAGCGTTAATTGATCAACATATTGAAAAATAACCAATCCCTCCGTCTCTGGGTGGGGAGGAGCTTGTAATGTTCCTTCGACCTAAACCTCAATAGGATTCTTGCAAAGACCGTGGAGGTTGGATTGACGTAAGTGATAAACTCCTTTTGGAACCAACACTTTACTCCCCGGGAGTAGTTGATGCACATGCTTCCTTCGATGCATTTTCTAAGGCCCGTAAATTTAATTGTTTCATAAGATAAAAACCCTTTTCATAAATTAAATTTTTTTTTTTTTTTTGATGTAATGTATTCGCAATTGATGCTAATAATAACAACGAAGGTGGTAATAACACAATGATTGATCTCAATACCACCGTTTTTTATTTCTTTACCTTGTGCTATCTTCTCTTTGATCATGTAGTTTTGAAAAGGTAAGGATCAAAACATGGCCAAGTTAATCTCGAAGTATTGAAATGGTTAAAGTCAACAATTCGGTCATTATAGACACAAAATATTGTTCATGAAATCAATGCAACGGAAACGTATGAGTTGAAATTATGCTTAATTGATTTTAAAACCTATTTAACTTCGAGAAATATTTTTAAACAAAAAGTGTAAAGTTAAAAGTAAATTTATGTCAATAATGTTTTTTTTTTTTTTTTCATGTTTAGGTTCCATTAAAAATTAAGATAATAAAAAATATCACTGGCATAATTGAGATGTCACGTTATTTCATATTAAGATGATGTGAATGTATTAAATGATATGATCATTATGACAATTATACTTTTAAATAGTAAAACAGGAGCTGGATTGTAACCCTATTTTTTATTTGAAATAACGAACCATTCCCAACCACTAACTATGTCGGAAAATAGGATAGTTTGTGTCTACTAATTTGGTTAGGAATAGATGGCGATACCTTAAAGATAGTTATTGGAGAAGGTTAAAAGGAGAGAAAAAATGGTGGGGATTGGGGGATTGATTATACGTCATCCCTTCATAATCTCTTATATATAGATAATGACAACCACAAAAATGGTTAAAATTTCCCACATGATTGGACTCTTCATGGCTGCCATGTCTTTAGTCGTTGGAGCATACGATGTTCTTCTTGGCGCCTACTACGGCCTTTTAGGTGACAACTTACCATCCCCATCGTCAGTGGTGCAACTCTGTCGAAAATACAACATTACCCGCGTTCGATTGGAAGTTCCAAACCTCGATGTTATAGAAGGGTTTCGTGGCACACAAATCGACTTATCTTTCGGTGTCCCCAATGACATGTTACCAAACATGGCGAGCAATAAGACTTTGGTTGAGGAGTGGTTTAACACCTACGTCGAGCCCTACACTAACGATTGCACTATCAATTATATCGTTGTCGGTGACAAGGCCATCCCTGGCCTCGACGACAACATATTGCCTGTCATGAAATCCCTTCAAGATCTCCTCAACGCTCACTACTTCGGAGCAGTGAAACTCACCACATTGGTTGGTTTCAACGCATTGGCCGTTACAAACCCTCCATCCAGCGGCGCATTCAACCCGGTTATTGTTGAGAACATGAGAGGAATCCTCGAGTTCTTACGAGGAGAAGGGTCTCCTCTTATGGTTAGCGTATATACGTATGATCAATATGTTTATGGTGGTAATATAAGCTTGGGTTATGCGACGCTTAGTGAACAAAACACGTTGGTTCGCGATGGGATATTGAGTTATAATAACTTGTTTGATGAAATGGTGGATGCGTTTTATGCAGCCATGGATAAGGAAAATGTTGGAGATGTGGCCATTGTTTTTGGGGAAACTGGTTGGCCTACTTGTGGAAATTATAACGCTACGACACCGTTACTTGCAGCGGAGTACAATCGGAACTTCAAGAGTCATATTAGCTCAGGAAAGGGGACACCGAAAAAGGAAAATATTTATATTGAAGGATTTATTAGGAGTATATTCAATGAGAATCAAAAGCCTGAAGGAGAGTCACGGTGTTATGGCATGTTCAACGTTGATTCCACACCTATTTACTCGCCCGTGTTTTAACTGGGTTAGATGTATCCTATGGTAAAATGGTGTTTTTCATGGGAAGTTTTTGGTACTAAATACTAAGATAGCTTGAAAAAATAACTTAGCATATTACTTCTATTCCTTCCAATGTGTGTGAGCTTGTTTGTCAAATAAAAATATTATTAGTTAGAGTATGTGCGGATTGGGTTAGGTCAACCCAACCCAAAAAAGTTAATGTTCGGTTGGGTTGATATCCGTTGAATTAAATAATGAATCAAATCCAACTCAAGCATAAATTTTTTTATGTTGCTATCACACATACAATCATACTCAATTCGATGGAATTGTTTGATCTTAAAGGAGATCTTCTATAATTTCGCACGTGAGGGGTTATTTCTTGGTTTCGTACAGTCACAGTAGATAGAGCGTATAGAAACAACGCTCGTAAGGAGTGAAACAACGCTCGTAAGGAGTGAAACAACGCTCAAGAAATATAGGCCTGTCTGCCATCCACACAAGAATAAATGAAGTTTTCCGAAAAAACGTGCTAGTGGAGGAAGACCTCCTAAGATAAGAGACATAGGGCTAACGAGAGAGCCAACAGAGGTAGTAGGTTGGGCTTGAAATTTTTAACCCAAATAACCCTTATTAAATAATGAACTCAACCCTAGAGATGTCTATTTTGTACCTGGAGACCCGCCCCGAAGATGGGGATTTCTTGTTTAGACGGGGAATAAGAGAGAGAGAGAGTGAGGAATATTTTTTTTGTTTAGACCGGGAATGAGAGAGAGAGTGAGGAACATTTTTTTCCATTAGATGAATGGGGTTGAGAACGAGATTATATTCTCATCCCAGTCCCACTTAATATAATAATATTTTTGACATATGTTAAAAAGAAATATATAAATAGTTAGTTTTGGCTGTATTTAAAAAATAGTTAGTTTGGAGACTTTAATTGTAATATTTAAATTAAAGTCGTAGATTTTTTTTTTTTTTTTTTGTCGGAGACTATGTTGTAATATTAAATTTTGAATTTTTAAAAATTATGTTGGTATATCTTATGAAATATATTTATTTATTAGGATTTTTTAAATAATTTTTAATAAAGATTATATTGATAATTTTGCACATATAGAGAATGAAATAAGTGGCGAGGATGGGGACAAGGAAGACTTCCTACCTCTATCCCGTCTCGTGGATATCGATTGTTACGACCCAATTTTCGAGGTATCAAAAATCGGACCGTGACAAAAAAGACAAAAGAGAAAATCAATAAAAATAAAATAAAAGCAAGGTAGAATAAAAGACAAAAATTCATTAAAATTAAAACAAAAGAAAAGGAATGTTATTTCAAATTTAACTAAATGAATAAATTTTTTGAAAGGAAACACAAAAGAGACTCCAAAACGACTAAAATAGATTGATGCTCCAAAACGACCCGTTTGTGACCGCACAACTGTCGAACGCTCCCCCACTTCGACCGGCACCCAAAGAACACCTAAAAAAGATAGGAAAACAAGGATGAGTATAAAAATTATAATCAGTATGCCACCTATTTGTAGGCTCACATCGCATTTTAGGCTTAACAGATCCCCACGTGCTTCTCATTGCCTCTAGGATGTCTGATTCTGGTCATATCCCCTTGGAGTTATTCTGGTTCTGTGTTCTTTCTTTTAAACCCTAAGAGTTCCTTATATCGAGCTGTAAAAGGCTGGTGTCTCTCTACGAGTTGCTACCTCTGCATGGCTATCTAAGACTATATGGTATCTTACCTAGGAGTGTGTAGAGTACCTCCTAGGTCCATGATAGTCTCCTTCATTGGAGGGCGCGACCCCTCTCTTATCCCATGCAGCTAATGGGCTATACGACGTGGGCCCACGTTTCCCATGCGAAACATCTAACAGCAGTGAGAACTAATTAGGAACCCTTGGTCCCCCACGAAACTATTGATATCGTTCACACAACAAGCATCATAAGAACACTCTTAGGGATTCTTGAGAGAGAGAAAGTTAATATCTACTCCTAATGACCATTTGGAGTCGAAATTTCATAAAAATTTGTTCATAAGAATTGCTCGGTAGCCTCGAAAGAGCTGTTTTGGGCTTTTGAATCATTCGGTTATGTCAAGAATCAAGGAAGAACGAAAGGTAAGATTTTCGGGTAGTTGATTTCAATTTTCCTTCAAATTTGAGAATCTTCGATTACTATTTCCACTCCTATACCAGTACTATGATGGTAGGCCAAGGTTGGTTAGGGTAGTGCACCAACACAACTAGTCGCCCTAACCTTGTGGAAGAGCTGAGACAGTAAACCCGCCCTAAGAGGGCGCGTGGTGCCACACAAGTTGATTCAAATAGATAATCCACACACAGTGGTCACTCCCCCAACCTTGGGTAACTGATTGTCCTATGGGAAGGGTTCGCCAATTAATCTCCCGTCCGAGGCTAGCATACACAATATTGTCCCCAAAGAGAGAGAATTTTATTAGGTGGCGTCTGTACCCAGAACACCAATTTCACATTGCTTAGGCAAAGCAAGCTACCTGTATCTAAGAATCGCAAGGTCGTTCACTCTTCATATGAGATTTGTTCCCTAGAAGACTTGTGATGCCATAAAATGGTAAACAACCTTCTCCGAATCCAAAGTGGTTCCGTGAGCAGCTAAAGTATCCATCAAAACTTCGATGCACTCTAGATGCTCAAATTGTAGTAGAGACTAGGCTCAAACTTTCTAGAGCCCGGAGTAAAGTCCGTGGGTACATGCTAAGTTAAGGATCCAATGAGAGCCTACACGTAGGTTCTTATTGAGTGCTTTTATGCTCACTATTTTCTTTTCCTTTTTCACGTATTCGCATTCTCAAGGTTGAGGTGAAGGAGCGTTCGAGAGTTGTAGGGTAACAAAAGGAGTCGTTTCAGAGCGTCAATCAGATTTTATATCTTGGGATATTTGTATTTCGATTTGTAATTATATCTCAAACCCATTTTTCCGTTCATAATAAATTGAATAACACTTTCTTGTAATTAAATTAATTTTTTTTTTTTTAATCCTACCGTTGCCTTGTTGATTTTTACTTCAATTTCAAATTTATGGGTTAGTATGGATAAGGTTGAGCTTTATATGCATGAATTGCTTAATACCATTAACGGTGGTTGGTAGGCATGAGGGACCATCCCTTCTTAATGATGATGTTATGAGGCCTAGTTAGGAGGCACGAACTAGCCTCTAACAGAGAATTTGTCTACATTTGCTAGAGCTAAAATTTGTTATAGTGTATGTCCGGTCACCAAAATCATGTCTACACCTGCTAGGGCTAAAATGTTCCAAAATGTTCTACAGGAGATGTCACTAGTTGTTAATTCTTCATACCCGAGTTATATGCTATCGAAGTTTTGGTTATTGCTTTATCACTTTTAACTTATAACATTTATTTCTTTCAAATTGTTTTCAACGCATTTTTTCGCTCACGTTTTCTAAAATATTTCTTTCAAACGTGACTTGAGGCCATTGTGAACACTTGTTTAATCAGTTTAATATTATTATTTAATCCGTTCGAAAAAAAATATAACTTAAAAGAACTAACCAAATTACATCTTAATTTGAACTAACAAAAAAATTCAGATTGGTTGGGTTTACAGGTGTACATGGTCTCGGTTGGTTTGAAGTATTTTTTTTTTTTTTTTACCTAACCCAAAAGTTCGGGTTGGTTGGATTCGTAACCCAACCCAACCCGAAAATTTTCAAAACCCAACCCTCTATTTTCGTGTCGGGTTCGGGTTGGGTTGTCAAGTTGTCAAATTTTTTTTTTTTAATGTTTTATTTCTCCCAATTTATAATTATTTGGATACAATCTTACATAAAATATATTAAAAGTTCACCAACAAACACAAATCGATCTATAATTATTCACATAAAAAATTAATAAAAAACAACGAGCGAAAATTGTAACATATTAACATAGTTCAACATTGTCAGAAAACTAAAGACAGTTAAATACCGACATTTCTTAAGAATTGGTTAAATATAGATCATCAAATTAAATAAAGAATAAAAATGATTAGTTTAAAGATGTTGTATATAACAAAAATAAAAATACTATAAAATAATTGCAATATAGCGTGGCCTATAAAGTTAGAGAGCCCGGGACTAAACAGAATAAGAAATTAAAAATAATAAAATAATATAAAATAAATTAAACAAAATATGTATATCCATGGCGACAAACTCAGGCGTGTCCTTAGAAAGGCCGAGGTACCACTCTGGCAAACCTATACGGCCGAGGTACCACTCTGGCAAACCTATACGGAAAGATTCTTAATATAATTTATATATTTTTATTTAGCTCGGGTCAATCTGAAGGTTTTATCCACGAATTCGGAACCGAACCGATTCAGTTTGGGTTTAGAAAAATGAACCCAACCCTACCCAAAATGCTAATCCAACCCAACCCTTATAGTTCGGGTTGGGTTGGTCCGAGTTGTCGGGTTGAATGTACACCCCTAGTTGGGTTGATGATTCGAGCAACTTGAATAGAGTTCACTACCTAACTCAATCCAACCGAACCATTTAGTTTAATGTTGAGTTGTCAAATTGTTTTTTTTTTTTTTTAATTATTTTTAGAAAATCATACTTATCTACCATATGTGTTATATTAATGATTAAAATCTCATAAAATTCAAACATCAAACATTCACAAATAACACTATATCGTTAATCTTCAATTATAAATTTCAAATATTTTTAATTTTCGTAATAATCTTAAAAGTAAAGTAAGTTAGGGTTGGATTGTAACCTTATTTTTGGATGATAATAACTATTGCCACCATGAAAAATAATAATAAAAGTTAACATTTCCCACATGTTGGAGTCTTTATGGTTGGGATGTCTTCTATCGTTGGAGCATCCGATCAGCGAGTTATCGACTTCTAATTTAAATTCTGATCGTTGGACTTGGTAATCTATGAACGTTCTAGATTGTGTCCAATCTTGGACGAGATCCAACAACTGAATTTATGAATGTTCTAGATTGTGTCCAATCTTGGAGGAGATCCAACGGCTGAATTTAAGAGCGTTCTAGATTGTGTCCAATCTTGGAAGAGATCCAACAGCTGAATTTATGAACGTTCTAGATTGTGTCCAATCTTGGAGGAGATCCAACAGCTCGATTTATTAATGTTCTAGGTTGTGTCCAATCTTGGAGGAGATCCAACCGCTGGATTTTGAGATTCCATGGATTTTGTGCAGGTTACCGGGTAGGTTCTGATTTTGAGCAGAATGACAATTTCGTAATTATCCATATCTTCAAGGGTATTTTGGTAATTTACCCTTATCCAAATATTAGAAAAATATCTATAATGTTTTTTTAAAACTTATTGTTTGGTCATTTTTATTCCCTTTATATTTAGAAGTAGACAAACAAAGGTCAAAACAATTATTTTTTATTGATTAAAGTTTCTTATATTGATTATGGAAACATATATACTTCAGTTTAATATTATTATTTAATCAGTTTGTACGTAGTTATATTAATAACTAAAATCTCATAAAAATCAACATTCACAAATAACAATATATCACTATTCTGTTAAATATTTTTAATTTTCATAATAATCTTAAAAGTAAAATAGGCAGAGTCAGATTATAACCCTATTTTAGGATAGGTTGAGTTAACCCGACAAAAAAAAAAGTCAAGACGTGAACTAACCTAAATCTTTTATTTTCAAAAAAATCAATCTAATCGAACCAAAAAAAAATCAAATCCAACCCGACATTTATGGTTTGAATTGGATAATCAGAATTTTTTGGAACTTACCTAAAAGGACATAGCAACTATTGTATTGCCCGAATGAAATCGCAACGAAATCCAAGCCAGGTTTTGTAGATTTGTTAGATTGGTGATCCAAGCAGCTTAAATGGAGTTCACCACATAACCCAACTAAACCGTTTAGTTTAATGTTGGGTTGTCGGGTTATTTTTTTTTATAATTATTTTTAAAAAAATCGTACTTATGTATCGTATGTGTTATATTAAGGACTAAAATCTCATAAAACTCAAATATCAACTTACTCAAATTGAAAAGGTCTAACTTAACCTAACATTTATCATTTGAGTGGAATAATCTGAATTGGTTGGACTCTCTAGTCATATGAACCCGTAGTTCTATCTATCTTACTCTGTATGATTTGTCGAACTTCCCTAAAAGGACATAACAACTATTGTCGGCCACTAAATATTTCCAACATGAAATTGCAATGACATCCAAGCCAGGTTTGGTAGACAACAACACGACACCTTGTGTCTATTAATTTTGATACCTTAAGGTTGTTGTTCGAGAAGTGAGAAGGTTTGCTTAATGCACCGCACCTAAATGGTGTAAAAGTTATCTATTTATAATCAAATAAATTACAAGGATATGGAAAGAGTAATAAATGGCAATAACATAAAGGTAAAGATACCTACGGTAACCAGGCATATTTGCCTTATAATAAAATATCAAATATGATATAGTTTACAATTTAGTACTAAATATCCTTAACACCCCCGCAAGCTGAGAGTCGGATTTGAACGAACGTGAAGCTTGGATCTGAAAAATTCAAAGAGAAGTCGAGAAACACTTTTCATGAAGATGTCGACAACCTGGTTCGAAGGAGGCGTAGAGAAACACTTTCTTGGCCATCGAAAACTGCAGAGGAATCATCATTCAACGACGATGCTACCTTGGCTTCGACGAGAATATGTCTAACCCATGAAGAGGGATTGTCGCTCAGCGAAAATGCTGCCTTAGCTCTGGTGAGAATATGTCTAACCCAAGAAGTAGAAGGGGAAACCTAGAGCAAGGGACAAAGACAATGTTGAAGCCGGAAGAGTCGCCACAGTGGGCGAATGAGCCAATTTTGGCGAGAATGGCGGCGACGACTTGGTTGGCAAAGAGGCCAGTGCGGCCCCCAAATTCCAAAGGTAATCTCTGCAGAAGGTCAATGGGCTAATCGAGATTCCGTATATTTTTTAAAAGAACGCTGAGGACGATCTTGAGATTAGGGTTTCTGTAAAGGATTGTATTGCCCGAATGAAATCGCAACGAAATCCAAGCCATGTTTTGTAGATTTTTTAGTTTGATGATCTGAGCAGCTTAAATGGAGTTCACCACCTAACCCAACTAAACCGTTTAGTTTCATGTTGGGTTGCCGGGTTGTTTTTCTTGTAATTACTTTTTAAAAAAATCATACTTATCTATCCTATGTGTTATATTAATGACTAAAATCTCATAAAACTCAAATATCAACTTACTCAAATTGAAAAGGTCTAACTTAACCTAACATTTATCATTTGAGTGGAATAATCTGAATTGGTTGGACTCTATGAACGCCTAGTTTTATCTATCTTACTCTGTATGATTGTCGAACGTTGATGAGAATGTTTGTTTAATGCACCGCACCTAAATGTGTGTGAAAGTTATTTATTTATAATCAAATAAATCACAAGGATATGGAAACAGTAATAAATGGAAATAACAATAAAGGTATTACGGTAACAACAAGACAAATATGTAGATATTTGCCCTGTAATAAAATATCAAATATGATATATATAGTACCGATAAAAGAGAGAGAAAACGGTGTGGAATTGTTATAGGTCATCCTATCCTATCCCTTCATAATCTCTTATATATAACTCTTTTCTTTTGATTATGACTCCCACTTTTAAAATCACAACCACAAAAAATGGTTAACATTTCCCACATGATTGGACTCTTCATGGCTTCCATGTCTTCGGTCGTTGGAGCATACGTTGTTCTTCTTGGCGCCTACTACGGCCTTGAAGGTGACAACTTACCATCCCCATCGTTAGTGGTGCAACTCCGTCTAAAATACAACATTTCCCGCGTTCGATTGGAAGTTCCAAACCTCGATATTTTAGAAACGTTTCGTGGCACAGAAATCGACATCTCTTTTGGTGTCCCCAACGACATGTTACCAAACATGGCGACCAATAAGACTTTGGTTGAGGTATCGTTGTCGGTGACAAGGCCATCCCCGGCCTCGACGACAACATATTGCCTGTCATGAAATCCCTTCAAGATCTCCTCAACGCTCACTACCTCGAACGAGTGAAACTCACCACATTAGTTGGTTTCAAATCATTGGCTGTCACAAACCCTCCATCCAGCGGTGCGTTCTACCCGACTATTGTTGAGAACATGAGAGGAATTCTCAAGTTCTTAGGACGACAAGGGTCTCCTTTGATGGTTAGCCTAAATATGTATAATCGATATGTTTATGGTGGTAATGTAAGCTTGGGTTATGCAACGCTTAGTGAACAAAACTCATCGGTTCACGATGGGATGTTGAGTTATAATAACTTGTTTGATGAAATGGTGGACGCGTTTTATCAGCGATAGATAAGGCAAATGTTAGAGATGTGGGCATTGTTGTTGGAGAAACTGGTTGGCCTACTTGTGGGAATAATAACGCTACGACACCGTTGCTTGCAGCGGAGTACAATCGGAACTTCAAGAGTCATATTAGCTCCGGTAAGGGGACGCCCAAAAAGAAAAATATTTATATTGAAGGGTTCATTAGGAGTATATTTAATGAGAATGAAAAGTCTGGAGAGTCACAGTGTTATGGCATGTTCAACGTTGATTCTACACCTATGTACTCGCCTGTGTTTTAATTTGGTCATATGCATCATTATCTCTAATCTTTCCAATGTACGTAAACTTGTTTGTCCAATAAAAATATTTTGAGTAAGAGTATACGCGCGAACTGAGATATTTTTTTAACTCAACCCAAGTGTTTGAGTTGTAACATTTTCAATTTAAATAATCTTTATTAAATAATGAACGTAACCCAACCCAACCCAAAAAAGTTATGACGACATGGACGAATTCACTCCTTTCCACATAAAAAAAAAAAGTAGATGACTTGTTCTCTTCAGTGCTGATTTCTTGTACGGGTGTACATGGTCTGTGTTGGGTCGGGTTGGAGGATTTTTTTGACGCGACCCAAAAGTTTGGGTTGGTTGGATTGGTAACCTAACCCAACCCGAAAATTTTCATAACCCAACCCAACCTCTAGTTTCGGGTTGGGTTGTTAAATTTTTTTTTAAGTTTTCTTTATTCACAATTTATAATTATTCCGATACAATCTTAGATAAAATATATTAAAAGTTCATAAACAAACACAAAACAATTTATAATTATTGACAAAAAAAAAAAAAAAAATTATTGACAAAAAAAAAAACAAAAAGTCAATAAAAACACAACAAGCGAAAATTGTAGCATATTAACAATGTTCAACATTATCATAAAACTAAAACAACGACATTTCTTAATAATAAAAAGAAATGGTTAAAGTATCAAAAAAAAAATAATAAGGATAGATCATGAAATTAAATAAACCTATAAAATTATTTGTATATAATTAAATAATATAAACAAAATAATAAAAAGAAAAGGGTTAAAATAACAAATATATTAAATAAACATATAAATTTATTTATATATATATATTAAATAATATAAACAAAATAATAAAAAGATATATTAAATAATATAAACAAAATAATAAAAAAAAATGGTTGAAGTAACAAATATATTAAATAAACATATAAAAAACCTATAAAATTATTTTTATATATATTAAATAATATAAACAAAATAATAAAAAGAAAAGGGTTAAAATAACAAATATATTAAATAAACATATAAAATTATTTATATATATATTAAATAATATAAACAAATAATAAATTAAAAAAAACCATGTATTTACTTGAAATGAAATAGTATCTTAGACTGACCTCAATACCACTCTGGCAAATAGATTAATAGAGAAAAATTCTTAATATATTTTATATATTTTTATTTTGCTCGGATCAATCCGAAGTTTTGCACATGAACCCGAAACCAAATCGATCCAGTTCGGGTTCAGAAAAATGAACCCAACCCTACCGGAAATGCTAATCCAACCCAACCCAACCCTTATAGTTCGGGTTGTCGGGTTGAATGTACACCCCTAATTTCTAGACTTGAATAATGGGGTCCACCCTTTCATTGGCCCGATAGGTTTTGATTTATGATTGGATCATAAACAAAATTTTCATTAATAAAATCAGTGGTATTTAAAGTGAAAGACATAGTTAAAGAGGATAAAAGAACTTTTGATCCAGGTGAAATTATGAACAACTCGTGAATGATTGACTTGCTTGTAATGATTATATCAATGAACATAATTTGTCTTAGAGTGCATAAGAGTGCAACTCTAGATCCATAGTAGAGTGATCTATAGTTAATGAATGAAAATTGATTAAATTAATTAATTATAGAGTTTAATTAATTAATTTTGTATCATTGAAGCATATAATCGGTAAGTCCATAAGGTCAACTTGCTAACTGCATGTGTGTGTTTGTGTGTGACATTGAACAACCTTATGGTACGACACGTGGGATCATAGGGAAAGTATTGTTCATACTTCAAGAAATTTATCGAACCAAACCAGTAGTGACGTCACTTACTTAGTTGGTTTAGATCAGACTTACTAAATATTTTGAATACTAGCATAGATCTGCCCTTCTAAGTTCAATTCAACCAGATCCAATTAAAATACGATAATATTTCCATTTTTAGACATTTTATTATTAAATATTCCTAATTTTCATTAAAAAAAAAAAAAAAAAAAAAAAAAAACCTTGGATTAAAATGGGAAATTTTAAAAGATCAAGAACAACCAACCAAAAATAAAAAATAAAAAAATTAAGGACTATTTTGCATACATTTGTAATAAATATAATAAATACATAATAAAAACACTTGAATAACACAAGGTCGTTGTAGTATAGTGGTAAGTATTCCCGCCTGTCACGCGGGTGACCCGGGTTCGATCCCCGGCAACGGCGATATTTATTTTTCGTTCAAATTCATCAGGGCTACACACGCGTCGCCTTCTGGAAGGCATACATCATATTTTTTAAGTTTGAAATCTAATATTTTAATTTTTTTTTATTAGTTAAAAGTCTAAATATAATTAATTTAATATTTAAAATTTTTGATTTTATCTTTAATCAAATTTTTAATTAGGCCATATTAACTAATAGTATATTTTACAGCATGTAGGATTTTTTTTTTTTTTTTTTTTTTAATTTAAAACTTGGGTCTGGCTCGGGAAGTAATGAGTCCCGTCTCTCATCCCTCCGAATGAAGAAGTAGTGAGCCATTAATATGGACAACTTTTCTCCCTATACCAGAAGCCACCACGAGAAAGAAACCTTTCGCCCCAAAGATAGGTCGTAGTCGAGTTCTGTACAACTCTTTAGTTGACTGTTAAAGCTATGTAAGTCAACTTGGGTTCTTTCCACTGAACATAGGCAGCAAGGCTATCTGAGTATGAGCAGGTTTTGGTATTTGAAAGGGGCGCCCCATTTGGTGGGGGTGGCTATCACTGCTGGAAGCCCCTATGGTTGTTCGGCTACGTACTCTCGGCTTCCCAAGGTCACTTTCGGAGCTTGCAAAATGGTGAATGAGACCACAATAAGGTTTGTTTGCCTTGATCACCTTCAGAGATATTTAGGCAGAAGTGCCCAAAAAAACTGTGCTAAGGTATATAACTTTCGCCACGACATTAGTGGCTTAGCTCTTCGCACTTTCAGCAAGCTTTTTTTATTCACGAAAAAAAAAAAAACTTGAATAAAGCGGTACTAAGCTACGCGCTTCTCCCTCACTTCTTCTTATACCCTCAATTTACTTTACTAACGTAAAAACGGGAAGTCACTCATTCAAACCTCCCGCCTCTCGGTTAGCTTCCTCTGCTTCCGGTGGTGGGCCAATCGAACCCACACGAGACTCTTTTTCTTCCGGGGAGGCAAATTCTTACAAAATCTCTTTGTCAAAAATCAAAATAATTTGGTTGGGGAAGATAGCAAAGGTGCTAAAGCAATCAATGGGTCCTCGACATACGTGTTAGGGATCGTGAACTTTGTAATATGAGCAAATCTCTTGGGAATTCGAATGACATGAAGTCATTGTTGATGATTATTGGGAGTGAGTCCCGCATTGGTTAATGTAGAGATCTATGATTCCTAACAAATGGTATCAGAGCTAAGGAAGATTCACCATGATGATCGAGTGTTTTCATAAAAGAGTTGTGTTCAATAGAACGCTCGAACCCACATAAGGGTAAGTAAGAGTCGAGCGTGAAACTTGTTGGGCCAAGCGAATCAACCAATCTATAATAGCTTATGAAAAAGCGTTTTTTGTACATCGTAACGAACCCACATAAGGGTAAGTAAGAGTCGAGAGTGTGAAACTTGTTAGGCCAAGCGAATCAACCAATCTATAATAGCTTATGAAAAAGCGTTTTTTGTACATCGTAACGAACCCATATAAGGGTAAGTAAAAGTCGAGAGCGTGAAACTTGTTGGGCCAAGCGAATCAACCAATCTATAATAGCTTATGAAAAAGCGTTTCTTGTACATTGTAACGAACCCACATAAGGGTAAGTAAGAGTCGAGAGCATGAAACTTATTGGGCCAAGCGAATCAACCAATCTATAACAGCGTGTGAAAAAACGTTTTTTGTACATCGTAATAGTCCATGTTATTAATCTTGTGTAATATTCAGTTCAAGTCTCATACGATCATCTTGTGAAATATTAATCTTCTAAATTTAACAGATTTATAAGGAAAACTTATACAAACTCATTATATAGGATACTCCTACTCACATATCTGTGCATGAATGATTGAATCAAATCATTTATAACAATTACACAGTGAGTTATATTCATAGTGTCGCCGTAATAATTTTTATGCTTGATAGACACTTATACTTCCAATTTTGTGTCTTGTAAGCTCGTGAACTTTATATATGGTAACATCTTTCAATATTAGCGGATGTAAAAACATCTTTCAAAAACCGATCTTATACTCGTGGGCAATTTCTTTATTTACTATAAATGTTACGTAACTTATTAGGGTGAAAATCGCTACCCAAGAAGGAGTCGACCAAAGATCTAGGTCATATTGACTAAGGCCTCATGGCTGACCACGGGACGGAAACAGGGAATTTAATCCCGTCCTCGACCCCATTTCCTCCCTCATTTTCGATATAAATGAAGAACCTATCTTAATTCAGAGTGAATCTCCGTGGATAAAATGGACATCTCTACTCATGGCTCAATAATCCTAAACGCGCCGTTTGGTAAAAGATAGGGTGTACATGGTCTGAGTTGAGTTGGGTTGAGAGATCTTTTTTACCCAACCTGAAAGTTCGGGTTGGTTGGATTGGTAACCCAACCCAACTCAAAAATTTTCGGGTCGGATTTTCTCTTCTTTCTGAAGTTGGGAAGCTCGAACATGAAGACAAGTAGTTGAGCACACTGAGACCGACAATGAGACGGAGACGAGCACACTAAGATCGACGACGTGAGACTCGGAGAGGGATACGGAGACCGACGACAACTGACCAAAAAAAAAAACAATGAGTCTGTAGTTTGAACTTTCTAGTTATTGTGGTATTCCAGAAGCCGTCGCCGTCATAACTACTGTAGCTATACACTTCAAGTAGAGAGAGAGAAAGCACTGCAGCTGCCAATAGATTTGGCTTGGTTGCTTCAAATTGAATTTTTTTTTTTTTTTTTTTTGTGGGCTATAAATTTCTTTTAATGTTTTCGGTTGGGTCGGGTTGACCCATCAATTTCTTTTGTAACCGGAACACAATCCAAACTTGATTCGGTTGAAAAAAACAAACCCAACCCAAATCCGAGAATCAATTCAACCCAACCCAACCCAATCCTTATAATTCAGGTTGGGTCGGGTTGACTCCATCAATTTTTTTGGAACCCGAACACAATCCAAACCTGGTTGGGTTCAAAAAAAATAAACCCAATCAAAATCCGAGAATCAATCCAACCCAACCCAACCCTTATAATTCAGGTTGGGTCGAGTTGACCCCATCAATTTTTTTGGAACCCGAACACAATCTAAACCTGGTTGGGTTAAAAAAAAAAAAAACCCAATCCAAATCCGAGAATCAATCCAACCCAACCCAACCCTTATAATTCAGGTTGGGTCAGGTTGACCCCATCAATTTTTTTTGGAACCCAAACACAATCCAAACCTAGTTGGGTTCAAAAAAATAAACTTAACTCAAATCCGAGAATCAATCCAACCCAACCCAACCCTTATAATTCAAGTTGGGTCGGATTGGCCCCATCAATTTTTTCTGGAACCCAAACACAATCCAAGCCGGGTTGGTTTCAAAAAAATAAACCCAACCCAAATCCAAGAATCAATCCAACCCAACCCAACCTTTATAACTCAGGTTGGGTCGGGTTGACCCCATCAATTTTTTTAGAACCCGAACATAATCCAAACCTGGTTGGGTTAAAAAAAAAAGGACCCAACCCAAATCTGAGAATCAATCCAACCCAACCCAATCCATATAATTTAGGTTGGGTCGAGTTGACCCCATCAATTTTTTCTAGAACCCGAACACAATCCAAACCTGATTGGTTCAAAAAAATGAACCCCACCTAAATCCGAGAATCAAGCCAACCTAATTATAACTCAGGTTGGGTTGACCGTAACAATTATTTTGGAATCCGAACACAATCCAAACTTAGTTGGGTTTAGAAAAATGAACTCAATCCAAATCTGAGAATCAATCTAACCCAACCCAACCTTTATAATTCGGTTTGGTCGAGTTAGATTATGGGGTTGAGTGTAGTAAAAGATAACCTAGCCTTATTTTGAAAAGTTACGAAAAACACTCGGCCCAATTGTTTGAGTTATCCATCCCGGCCCAATTGTTTTGTCCATCCAAAAGTTTCCAAATTGTTGCATTTGATCACCAACGAGCTTCCCAACGGCGTACATTGATTTTGGCTCCATTTTCTTCATCAGCGGAGGAAAAAGAATCAAAATATGAACTCAATCTCCACCTCACACCTCCCATCTCCCTTCAAACCAGTAGATTTCTGAAGATTTCAGCAATTTAGGCTTCGCTTTCAAGGTATTCATTCTGTTCAATCTCAAATTTCAACGTTTTCATTTGGAATATCGTGATTAAAAGCAATTCATTATAAGGAAATTCAATGGTGTTTTGAATGATTCTCCCCTCTCTGTCACTCACAGGCGAGGAACAGTACCATGGAAAGCTCCATTGCTTTGAAGTATCTTTCCCCTTCTCCTCCGCTTGCTTCTTCTGCTAGATTATGCTTCTTCTCAAGTAAGCTGAGAGGAACAAGACCCACATCAGTTCCTTGCTATGATCTCGAATGGAGGTCGAAACGCTTCGTGTTTAAGCAAAAAATGATGGTTAAAGCTAGTGCGAAGGTGGAGGAGACCAGTGCTAAGGAGAGTGCTTATAAGAGCGAGTGGGGGAAGGTTTCGGCTGTGTTGTTTGATATGGATGGAGTTTTATGTAATAGTGAGGACCTATCTCGAAGGGCTGGCGTCGATGTTTTTAGTGAGTTGGGTGTTGAAGTCACCCCTGAAGACTTTGTGCCATTCATGGGAACTGGTAATTGAAGATGAACTGGCTTTTTTTTTTTTTTTTTTTCTTTTGCTCATCAAAGCTTACTTGGTTGATGATAGCTTAGTCTACCGCTAGCAGATATTGTTCTCTTTGGATTTTCCCCTTCGAGCTAGGGAGAGGTTTACAAGGGTGTTTCGTTGTGCTAGGGAGAGGTTTACAAGGGTGTTTCGTTGTGCTAGGGAGAGGTTTCCACACCCTATAAAGGGTGTTTCGTTGTGCTAGGGAGAGGTTTCCACACAAGGGTGTTTTGTTGTGCTAGGGAGAGGTTTCCACACAAGGGTGTTTTGTTGTGCTAGGGAGAGGTTTCCACACAAGGGTGTTTTGTTCTGCTAGGGAGAGGTTTCCACATCCCTGTAAAGGGTGTTTCGTTGTGCTAGGGAGAGGTTTCCACACTTTTATAAAGGGTGTTTCGTTCTGATAGGGAGATGTTTCCACACCATTGTAAAGGGTGTTTCGTTGTGCTAGGGAGAGGTTTCCACATCCCTGTAAAGGGTGTTTCGTTGTGCTAGGGAGAGGTTTCCACACCCCTGTAAAGGGTGTTTTGTTCTGATAGGGAGAGGTTTCCACGCCCTTATAGAGGTTTTCAAACCATTATAAAGGGTGTTTCGCTCTGCTCGGAGAGATTTCCACACCGTTATAGAGGTGTCTCGTTCTGCTAGGGAGAGATTTTCACACCCTTATAAAGGTTTCCAAACCATTATAAAGGGTGCTTCGTTCTCCTATGGAGGGGTTTCCACACCCTTATAAAGGATGTTTCGTTCGACGAGGGAGAGGTTTCCACACCCTTATACGGCTAGGGAGAGGTTTCCACACCCTTCTCCAATTGATGTGGAACCCCCCAATCCAACCCCTTCGGGGCCCAGCGTCTTTACTGGCACACCGCCTTGTATTCACCCCATTCGGGGCTCTGTCTTCTTGCTGGCACATCGCCCGGTGTCTGGCTCTGATACAATTTGTAATAGCTCAAAGAGGACAATCTGCTATCGGTGGGATAATGATTACTAGTAATACTTATTTTAATCGAGAGCTGAAGTATGAAAATTGCTATGCTAAGTTTGTCATTGTTATTCGATTATACGAGTAGCATATGATGTGAGGATGTAAGATTACTTAAATCCTATTGTTTTGTTATTTTGGCATGGGGAGGTTGAATCATGTAATACTTAGCTGCCATCACCATGGCTCGGCTGTAACGACCCGAAATTTTCTACTTAATTTAAGGTCGCTACTGTATACATATCCTAAACATTGGATGCGGAAGACTTCATTTAAATTTCAGTTTAAGTTAAAAACATCCTATTCTAGCCTATGCATGTGCCATGGTCTCGAGTTGTGTCGTTTTAAAGATGTTTTCGAAACACGTAAGTCCATGGCTGTGTTTTAAGATAAAGGATATGTTTTATGGAATTTAAATGAAGTCTTCTGCATCCAATGTTTAGGATATGTATACAGTAGTGACCTTAAATTAAGTAGAAAATTTTGGGTCGTTACATTGGTAATGGCTGCCTCTCTTTCAATTTTTTCTTATCCAATACATAACATTCAACCTCATCTAATGAATTGCATATGATACATGTGGTAGCTACATGATACTGATAATTAATATTAACGTTTGAATTTCCACTTCATTATACCAGGTGAAGCGAACTTCTTAGGAGGTGTTGCATCAGTGAAAGGGGTAGCAGGATTTAGTCCTGAGGCAGCAAAAAAGAGGTTTTTTGAGATATATCTAGAGAAGGTAATCAGTTTGCAACATATTCCCTTTATTTTATTGGCTAAGTATGTGTTTTTCTTGTTTAATCCTTATCGTTTCAAATGTTTTCGTTCAATTCTTTATGTATGAACATTTTTCAATTGTACCACTTGTGTTAGTGGAGGTTAATTGTAAATGATGATTAAAACTTACACGAAATTATACTTAGTATACTAACGAAACTTTAGAAGAGGAATATGTAACAGCCCTAGCCCACCGCTAGCAGATATTGTTCTCTTTGGGTTTTCCCTTTCGGACTTCCTCTCAAGGTTTTTAAAACATGTCTGCTAGAGAGAGGTTTCCACGCCCTTATAAAGAATGCTTCGTTCTCCTCCCCAATCGATGTGGGATCTCACAATCCACCCCCCTTCGGGACCAGCGTCCTCGCTGGCACTTGTTCCCTACTCCTATCGATGTGGGATCCACCAAGCGTTCTTCTTGGCACATTCCCTCGTGTCCACCTCCTTCGGGGCTAAGTCTTCTCGTTGGCACTCACCCAGTGTCTAGCTTTGATACCATTTGTAACGACCTAAGTCCACCGCTAGCGGATATTGTCTTCTTTGGGTTTTCCCTTTCGGGCTTCCTCTCAAGGTTTTTAAAACACGTCTGCTAGAGAGAGGTTTCCACGCCCTTATAAAGAATGTTTCGTTCTCCTCTCCAATCGATGTGGGATCTCACAATCCACCTCCCTTCGGGGCCTAGCGTCTTCGCTGGCACTTGTTCCCTACTCCTATCGATGTGGGATCTACCAAGCGTTCTTGCTGGCACATTGCCTTGTGTCCACCCCCTTCGATGCTAAGTCTTCTCGTTGGCACTCACCCAGTGTCTAGCTCTAATACCATTTGTAACGGCCCAAGTCCACCGCTAGCAGATATTGTCCTCTTTGGGGTTTCCCTTTCAGGCTTCCCTTCAAGATTTTTAAAACGTGTTTGCTAGGGAGAGGTTTCCATACCCTTATAAAGAATGCTTCATTCTCCTCCCCAACCGATGTGGAATCTCACAATCCACCCCCCTTCGGGGCCTAGCATCCTCGCTGGCACTTGTTCCCTTCTCCAATCGACGTGAGATCCACCAATCCACCCCCCTTTGGGGCCCAACGTTCTTGCTAGCACACTGCCTCATGTCCACCCCCTTCGGGGCTCAGTCTTCTCATTGGCACTCACCCAGTGTCTAGCTCTGACACCATTTGTAACGGCCCAAGTCCACCGCTAGCAGATATTGCCTTCTTTGGGTTTTCCCTTTCAGGCTTCCCCTCAAGGTTTTTAGAACGCGTTTGCTAGGGAGAGGTTTCCACACCCTTATAAAGAATGTTTCGTTCTCCTCCCCAGTTCTCATAGAATAAGTCCCCGAATTTCTCCAAAATTGTAAGAAAATTCGTACTTTTTCCTATTACATAGCTTAATTCTTTCTCCAAATTTCAGTAACGTACTAAGTATCATGGTGTGTTAGTTTATCACAAGTCACATGTAACATCCGCCTACAGAAACACTATAATTGAAAAATGTTATACTCACAAGGGACTAATTTGAAGCTTTCTGAATAATATGGATTAAATTCGAAAAAATTATATTTAGCCTATTTCGTTCGTCTGAAAATTCAGTAAAATCATTGCTGTATCGTTTGCTAACTTCGAACTGTAATTGATGATTTTGGCATAATAGTATGCAAAGCCCAATTCTGGAATAGGCTTTCCTGGTGCACTGGAGCTCATTACTCAGGTGTGTTCTTGTGGAATGCAAGCTGCTTATACTCATTATTCTGATGACGATCATCATCATGAAACTTACTATTTGAGTTTGACTATCATTATTAGTGTAAAAGCAAGGGCCTTAAAGTTGCTGTTGCATCGAGTGCTGATCGTATCAAGGTTGATGCAAATTTAGCTGCTGCAGGGTTACCGCTGTCGATGTAAGTTCGATTATATGTTACACTTAAGAGTCTCGGGGTCTAATTTAATATTTCTTAAGAATGTAACTTTCTGATTACTCGTATCTAGCTACAAAGTTAAAATAGAATGTGTAAGATCCCACATTGGTTGGGGAGGAGAACGAAACACCCTTTATAAGGATGTGGAAATCTTTCCCTAGCAGATGTGTTTTAAAAACCTTGAGGGGAAGCCCGAAAGGGAAAGCCCAAAGAGGACAATATCTGTTAGTGGTGGACTTAGGCCGTTACAAATGGTATCAGAGCCAAACACTGGGCAATGTGCCAGAAATGAGGCTGAGTCTCGAAGGGGGATGGACACGAGGCGGTGTGCCAGTAAGGACATTGGGCCCCAAAGAGGGGTGGATTGCAAGGGTCCCACATCGATTGGAGAATGGAACGAGTGTCAGCGAGGATGTTGGGCCCTGTAATGGGGTGGATTGTAAGATCCCACATTGGTTGGGGAGGAGAACGAAACACCCTTTATAAGGGTGTGGAAACTTTTCCCTAGCAGACACGTTTTAAAAACCTTGAGGGGAAGCCCGAAAGGGAAAACTCAAAGAGGACAATATTTGCTAGCAGTGGACTTGAGCCGTTACAGAATGGTTTCATACTCAGTAAATTGAAGTGCTATGATGATTCAATTAGATAGTTGCAATCAATTCATAGTTCATAGGTGAAACATGGTTTAGATTTTTTGCTAGAAAGGAATTCTCGTCTCGTTAAGACCAAATATCGTTTCGAAGAAAAATTTAAAGCATAATATACGTAATGGCATTCTTCTCGAATATTAAACAGTAAATGTCTTCATAAAGAGAATAATCTGGAAACTAGCTGAAAATATTTTGGCTCATGACTTTCTCATGTTTTTAGAGTAAAATTTTCAATATAATTTTTCTCTATGACTTGTTTAAGATTTTTAATTATGAATTTATGCTTCTTTTATAGGTTTGATGCCATAGTATCAGCTGATGCTTTTGAGAATCTGAAACCTGCACCTGACATATTCATAGCTGCATCGAAGTTGCTAAATGTACCAACGGATGAGGTACAATGATTGGCTAACTCTCGGCCCGTGCCCTTCTCTCGTTCTTCTTTCCACGGCTCCGATGTGTAAAGCCATCAGTTTCATTTCTTTCTTCTTTTTGGCATTAAGGACTTGCTGTACATTGCTTGTAGAATGTTCCTAGGCGTGCAGGATGTTCATTATATCACTTTGTTTTATTTCTTGTATGCCAACGTTAATGTGAGATCACACGTCGGTTGGGGAGAGAACGAAGCATTCTTTATATGGGTGTGGAAACCTCTTCCTAGCAGACGAGTTTTAAAAACCTAGATGAGAAGACCGAAAGGGAAAGCCCAAAGAGGACAATATCTACTAGCGGTGGACGAGCTAGACACTGAGTGATCTGCCAACAAGAAGACTGTAACAACCCAGGCCCACCGCTAGTAGATATTGTCCTCTTTGGGTTTTTCCTTTCAGGCTTCCCCTCAAGGCTTTAAAACGCGTCTGCTAGAGAAAGGTTTCCACACCCTTATAAATGGTAGTTTGTTCTCCTCCCTAACCAATGTGGGACATCACAATCCACCCCCCTTTGGGGCCCAGCATCCTCGCTGGCACTCGTTCCTTCCTCCAATCAATGTGGGACCGCCCCCAAATCCACCCCCCTTTAGGGCCCAACGTCCTTACTGGCACACCGCCTCGTGTCTACCCCCCTTCGAGGAACCGTGAGAAGGTTGACGCATCGTCCGAAGTCTGGCTCTGATACCATTTGTAACAACCCAGGCCAACCGCTAGCAGATATTGTCCTCTTTGGGCTTTCCCTTTCGGGCTTCCCCTCAAGGCTTTAAAACGCGTCTGCTAGGGGAAGGTTTTCACACCCTTATAAATGGTGGTTTATTCTCCTCCCCAACCAATGTGGGACATCACAAAGACTGTGCCCCGAAGGGGGGTTGGATACTAGGCGGTGTGCTAGCAAGGACGTTGGACCCCGAAGGGAGGTGGATTGGGGGGCCTCACATTGATTGGAGAAGGGAACGAGTGCCATCAAGGACGTTGGGCCCTGAAGGGGGTGGATTTTGAGATCCCACATCGGTTTGAGAGGAGAACGAAGCATTCTTTATAAGGGTGTGAAAACCTCTCCCTAGCAGACACGTTTTAAAAACCTTGAGGGGAAGCCTGAAAGGGAAAGCGCAAAAAGGACAATATCTGCTAGCGGTGGACTTGGGCCGTTACAGTTAAACTAATCCATTCGCTTATCTTTAAAAGATTGCTTTCCGTAGGTAGTCTCTTGCAGAACATCTTAATAACGTGGCCTTTGCCTTGACGATAAAGTTCTCGTCTTCATTCTCTTTGTTTGTTTTATTTCTGTAGTCTCTATTGTCTATCTATTTTATTCATTTTGGTAAAAGATCTATCCAGGTCAATTATTTGAATATGTAAATAATAAATATATAATCTTGAAATCATTTTCTATGTATCATCTGATCTAATATACGTCGTTCGATCTCTGTTTTCTGGATTCTAAAGGCTATTGTGCTGTTATAACTATTTTCGATATTTTCTCAGTGCATTGTCATCGAAGATGCACTAGCTGGAGTGCAAGCTGCCCAAGCTGCAAAAATGAGGTACTGAAAGTTTTCACCTTCTCTCTCTATTAGAACGTGTGATGTCCCACATTAGTTGGGGAGGAGAACAAACCATTATTTATAAGGGTGTGGAAACCTTCCCCTAGCAGACGCGTTTTAAAGCCTTGAGGGAAAGCCCGAAAGGGAAAGCCCAAAGAGGACAATATCTGCTAGCGGTGGATCTGGGCCGTTACAAATGGTATCAGAGCCAGACACTGGACGATGTGTCAGCCTTCTCGCTGTTCCCCGAAGGGGGGTAGACACGAGGTGGTGTGCCAGTAAGGACGCCGGGCCCCAAAGGGAGGTGGATTTGGGGGCGGTCCCACATCGATTGGAGGAAGGAAAGAGTGCCAACGAGGACGCTGGGCCCCGAAGGGAAGTGGATTGTGATGTCCCACATTGGTTGGGGAGGAGAACAAACCACCATTTATAAAGGTGTGGAAACCTTCCCCTAGCAGACACGTTTTAAAGCCTTGAGGGGAAGCCCGAAAGGGAAAGCCCAAAGAGGACAATATCTACTAGCGGTGGATCTGGGCTGTTACAAATGATATCAGAGCTAGACACTGGACGATGTGCCAGCCTTCTCGCTGTTCCCCGAAGGGGGATAGACTAAGGACGCTGGGCCCCAAAGGGGGGTGGATTTGGGGGCGGTCCCACATCAATTGAAGGAAGGAAAGAGTGCCAGCGAGGACGCTGGGCCCCGAAGGGGGGTGGATTGTGATGTCCCACATTGGTTGAGGAGGAGAACAAACCACCATTCATAAGAGTGTGGAAACCTTCCCCTAGTAGACGCGTTTTAAAGCCTTGAGGGGAAGCTCAAAAGGGAAAGCCCAAAGAGGATAATATCTGCTAGCGGTGAATCTGGGCCGTTACAGAACAAGTCATGTGATGGGTGATAAGTCCGGTTTGATCTATCAACACTAGACTTCACTACTTCCTTAGTATCGTTGTCCGTCATTGTTCGATTTACTTCTCTCTTTCTATGTAAACGCTAATAAATATATGAACTCTTGCAAGAAAGATGTGTTTTTTGTTAAATGGTGTTTTATATTGCTTGCAGATGCATTGCTGTTAAAACTACATTATCAGACGAAACTCTAAAGACTGCCGGTCCATCGCTTATTCGAAATGATATAGGAAATATCACAATTCATGATATTCTCTCTGGTGGTTCTGATACCTCTAGTATGTAGCCATGAGAATACATTGTGATGTCATTTTGTACCACCATTAATGTTGAACCGTCGAGCTATATCTGTGCCGTGTTACATGAATTATAACAGCAATTCCTTTTTCTTTGATCAGAAGTATGTATGAGAAGAACACTTTTGAATAAATTTCTTTTTACATTATCTGATTGGCTTTGTTCTTGGATAGTGTTTGTTTGTGTAATTAAATTGTTTCTGTCTAATAGTTTGAGTTAGTATTTGGCCCATATCATTGCAGATGAGAAGATACAGGGATCTCAATTTCTTCAAACCTCTGAACAAATTTCCCCACGAAAAGATACCTCAGGCATCGATGCTGCTGCTGCTGTTGTACAGGACTCGGAGGCCGTCAATGATGGTTCGTTGTCGATCGGAAGGTAGAGGTCAATAGAACTTTTTCATCATCTATGGTTCGTATTGAAATGCTGTATACCTCTATTTCCATTTAAAGAAACTGCCTTGAGGTAAATACACGAACACAACACGAACATGGCGACATAGCAATTTCTAAACTAGTAGGACACAACCTGTTGGGGACACGTTATGCATGTATGAAAGTACAGACACCAACACGACATGAACATGGCGACATGACAATTTCTAAACAATTAGGACACAACATGTTGGGGGTATGTTATGTATATATAAAAGAACAATACTATTTATTTCGGCTATGGATCAAGGTGTGTGTGTCATGGGGCCAAAATGAAGGGAGCTAGTTATGGGTCGGGTCACGTGGGGTTTGGGGAAAAAGACTCATCTTGTGGGTCGGATGCAACAACATAGGTTTTGTTGTTCATTTCTTCCTTTGTGATGCCCGTGACTTCGCTTGGGATCTCTAAACTTTGGTTCAAGTCGCATAGATAATGGATCGAAAAGAATTGCACAACTTTCTCTTTGAAAGTGGAACGGCCCAGATCCATAGCTAGCAGATATTGTCCTCTTTGGGCTTTCTCTTTCGGGCTTCCCCTCAAGGGTTTAAAACGCGTCTGCTAGGGGAAGATTTCCACACCCTTATAAATGGTGGTTGTTCTCCTCCCCAACCAATGTGGACATCACAATCCACCCCCCTTCGGGGCCCAGTGTCCTTACTGGCACACCGCCTCGTGTCTACCCCCCTTCGGGGAACAGCGAGAAGGCTGGCACATTGTCCAGTGTCTGGCTCTGATACCATTTGTAACGGCTCAAATCCACCGCTAGCAGATATTGTCCTCTTTGGGCTTTCCCTTTCGGGCTTCCCCTCAAGGCTTTAAAACGCGTCTGCTAGGGGAAGGTTTCCACACCCTTATAAATGGTGGTTTGTTCTCCTCCCCAACCAATGTGGGACATCACAGAAAGTGTCTTCGTCCTCGTCGTGGCATGTGATTAGACATAATGTTTCATCGATTGATTCTTCTCCCCCTCAACGCTTGCAACTCAAATTCGCCATTGTCTTCGACCATGTTGCCTTTTGTTTGTTTCTGCTGTCTCTGTTTCATTTGTCTCTTCCTCTTCCTCTGCTCCTTCATTGCATGGCTTTTCGTCTTTGTTTGTTTTTACATGTAAGAACTATGTGCAACTCCGAATACTTCATCGTTATATCCCTGTTGACGATATCATTTCCTTTTTTATTTCTGATGGAGTGACTACATCAGCACTAGTTTATTATCAAAGTACTTGAGAAATATACATGTTTCCAGAATTTGTTTGATACTTCAGTGAATCGTCGACAGGTTGCAGGGTACTAGGCGAGATATAGTGAGATACGGAAGCTTGGGCATTGCTCTTTCGTGTCTCGTGTTTACCATTACGAACTGGAAGGTGCATCTTTTACCAACACGATCCAACTTTCTAAGGTTTAGTCTCTTACTTAACTTATGCATACAATTCCCCAGGCAATGCAGTATACATCTCCTAAAGCTATTTGGAACTTGTTCTTTGGAGTTAACCAACCTTCTTTCCAAAATAATGCAAGCTCAGGTATGATGCTTCTTAATTTTGTTTATAGGAAGTTAGACTTATTTAGGAGAAATTTACATGAAAGATCGGGTATACCATTTCTCGAGCGGGTTGTTCTATTCCACCTCTTAGAAAGAAAAGAACCGATCCTTTTGTGCCAGTACTGTTGCGAGATTGGTACTTGGCGGCTCACAAGCAACATATAGACTGACGGTTGCCCAAAGGCAGGGTATTGGCATTGATGGGAAAAAAAAATCATTATTATAGAAAATTTTGGACCTGAGACACTGATATGAAGTGTCGGGCCCCGAGCTCTCTATACTTACACAAGAATGGCTTAATAGAGAGTCGAGTAGTTGTAGTTGCTTAGAAGAGAGAGAGCATGTACATTCTTAAGTAGGAAAACTTGGAAGACGGGCGTTGTGTTCGAAAGAGAAGATTGAGAGGAATTATTATCGAAAACGCTCTTGTTTTTCTGTTCATCAACTTTTATACTTATGGGATTTTACTGTCTTATAATATGACTCCTTTGTTCATTTCGTGGTTTTACGTCCTTGTTATGACATGATATTCATCAGAACGAGGAACGAAGTTGAAACTTATCTCCTTTGACTGGGTATAGGTGGTCTTGTACGTGACAGAATCCAACGATTCATCGAATATATATCAGAAATCGAAACGAGGTGAATTGCATTAGAAGTTTCGATGTTCAGTTCATTCATATAATGAAATTAGTCAACACTGACTTAGTTTGTAAATTCTTGTGCATGTGTAAGGGAAACTGCTCCTGTTGTGCCAGAATTTCCATCAAAACTCGATTGGCTAAATAGTTCTCCCCTTAGGTTCCGTAAGGTAATTGTTGCTTCGATGTGAACGAAAATTTCTAACTGATGTATATGCTAGTTAAAATCGTTCCAATCTTTGGTAGGATTTGAAAGGAAAAGTTGTTCTCCTCGATTTTTGGACCTATTGTTGTATAAATTGCATGCACGTTTTGCCGGACTTGGAGTATTTGGAGAAGAAGTACAACGACAAGGCGGTAAGCCCTTTGTATGTTATCATTATATATTTGGAATTAAATTGATATACACCGCGATGAGCGTGGATGTACGGACACGTGCACATATTTTAGGTGCAAAGAATTCACTTACCGGAATTTATATTTGTGAATTTGGAGGAATGCTCAAGTAAAACAACGTACTATGTAATAACGAAACCACCGGTATATCATTCTTTCATCTATTTCATACATAGTTCCCTTTCACTGAACTTGGGACATTGTAGAATTGTTATCAGTCGAACAGCTTGCGAAAAAATCGCTCTCCTCTTATTTCTATTTAGTCCCACGACACGTTAAGCGAGCAAGGTATTAGGCCAAGTTGCTGCAAAAGAAAGAATGTACAAGAAGGGAAGGGGAGGGGAGGGGAGGGGAGGGAGGCTTACTGTGAGATCCCACATCGGTTGGGGAGAAGAACGAAACATTTTTTATAAGGGTGTGGAAACCTCTCCCTAGCATACATGTTTTAAAAACCTTGAGGGGAAGCCCGAAAGGGAAAGTCCAAAGAGAACAATATCTGCTAGCGGTGGGCTTGGGCCGTTACAAATGGTGTATCAAAATCAGACACCGGGCAATGTGCCAGCAAGGAGGTTAAGGTGAACACGAGGTGATGTGCCAGCAAGGATGTTAGACCTTGAAGGGGGGTGGATTGTGAGATCCCACATTGGTTGGGGAGGAGAACGAAGCATTCTTTATAAGGGTGTGAAAACCTCTCCCTAGAATATGCGTTTTAAAACCTTGAGGCGAACCCTGAAAGGAAAAGCCCATAAAGAACAATATCTGCTAGCGGTGGGCTTGGGTTTGGGTTTGGGTTGTTACAGGAGTCACTTGACTCGTTGGCTAAGGGCTTGGGTTCTTTTGGTCATACCGGCTTGAACCTTCAGGTGAGTTTAATACAAAAAATCCTTGATGTCTCATAGGTCTGGGACTCGGGGTAGGTGCGGGGTCTTCTGGGTGTACGAGAGAAAAGCTCCAACGCACGGTTATGCATATATATAAAAGAACCAAACTGATATACATTAAAGAGACCGTTTAAAGATTATGGTTTCGAAATCAGATCCTTAGACATTCTCATTTTTGTACAGTTTGCAGTGGTTGGAGTTCATTCGGCAAAGTTCGACAACGAGAAAGACTTGGAAGCTATCCGCAACGCAGTCTTACGCTACGGCATTACTCATCCAGTAAGCTTAATCCGCAATGTGTTAATGTTTCATTCTTCTCTTGATTTGGCCATGGTTTCGGAAATGCATAACTGTCGTTTTATTGGTTCGCTACTCATTCATCTCACATAAGCGCGGTTTAAGGATACATTAGAGTGCAGTATTTTACAATTTTGAAGAGACAATCTTTTTGTGTATCTTTTCATGTTTCTCTAGAATTTTAATGAATATTCATAATTTCGAGTCGTTTGTACTAGGTTGTTAACGATGGAGACATGTTTTTATGGCGGGAGTTGGGAATTAATTCATGGCCAACGTTCGCTATTGTGGGACCGAACGGAAAGCTTCTTGCACAGATTTCAGGCGAAGGACGTAGAAAGGTATCGAAAAACCTTCCATGCATCGTCTTTAAATAGTTTTTGTATAACGCTAAATATGCTATAAATCAATATTGTCATTACGTTTCGAAACCAACATCGTTTATGAGATTAACGAGGGACGTTTTTTCGTGAAGGATCTTGATGATTTTGTCGAGGCGGCTCTTCTGTTTTACAGTGAGAAGAAGATCCTCGACAGCCGACCGCTTCCTTTGAGATTAGAGAAGGATAGTGATCCCCGTTTAATTACATCTCCATTGAAATTTCCTGGGAAACTGACCATTGATGTTCTTAACAACAGGCTCTTCATATCCGACAGTAATCATAATCGCATAGTACGTTCTCTTCTTAACTTTCGATGCTCTTCGTATCACTATTTTCCGCTCACTGTGAGATAGAGAACCTAGTATTCCTAGTACGGCCACCTCATAGTTTCGAGTCGCTAGAGTTACATGTTTTATCTAAGGCTATTGCTTTTCTGCATCATTTGGGATCGTCTCACTAAAGAGGGACGTAAATCTCGGCTTATTATAACTTAAATGTTCGAAATAATTGTCAAAGGCAATAGACTTTCTTCAAAGATACGGTGGTTACGTTTGTTAGACGAACACGACTCTCCACAATGATATGATATTGTCCACTTTGAGCATAAGCTCTCATGGCTTTGCTTTGGGCTTCCTCAAAAAGCCTCATACCAATGGAGAGAGTATTCTTTGTTTATAAACCCATGATCATTCCCTAAATTTGCCGATGTGGGACTTTCATCATCTAACAACGTTCAAGCCGAAGATAGGCTTCGATAAAGCAGCTCCAAGGATTTCTTTTTCCTTGTTGAAAGGGTGACTAGTAAGGACAAGTTCAAGTAACGTGGTCATGTTGCCCGGTAAACAAGGTGCCAATTAAATGCCGTGAGGATAATTCTCCAACTTTAAGCGACGAATGAGCAGGTGACGAATAGATGGAGCACGGATACATCGTATCTTTGGTGAAGTTGTAATCCAGGGGGGCGTTTTTCTTAACTCGAACTACTTCTATTTGAACTTTTAATTTCATCAGTATTGGCTGCACTTAGAATTTCTATTTTAATACATATTAATGATGCGTAGATGTATTGAAACTCGTTTTAACGTATATAAACACGGGGATTGACTGTTTTTAATATTCGATATTAGGTGGTAACTGATCTAAGTGGGAATTTCCTTATACAAATCGGTAGCACAGGTGAGGACGGTTTACGTGACGGTACCTTTGATGATGCCACCTTTAATCGTCCTCAGGTAAGCATCACGTTACCGATCGATACACATGTTTTGATGGTACCTATGACGGTTTGTATAATGCTCATCTGGATTCTCCAGGGCTTGGCTTATAATGCAAAGAAAAACTTACTATATGTTGCTGATACTGAGAACCATGCTTTGAGGTAACGGTTAACGACAGAACGTCGAGGTCATTTTGTCTGTCTCATTGTCTTATTCCTTTTTGCTCGACTCTCCCAATAACTTTTCTAAAACTTATTGTTATTTAGGGAGATCGATTTTGTTCGAGAGACGGTGCGTACACTCGCTGGAAATGGAACTAAAGGGTCTGATTATCAAGGGGGAAAAGAAGGAACGTCTCAGGTAAGATTCTCGAAACAAGCTTCACATTAACCGTTTGTTCGAATCCGAAAATGCTTGTCAAAATATATGGTTCCCGACGACGAAATATAGAACGTTCTTCACAATTGATCATGAAATTTGATTTTTCAGCTTCTCAACTCTCCTTGGGATGTTTGTTTTGAGCCCATTAGTGAAAAGGTCTACATAGCCATGGCTGGACAACACCAAATATGGGTGCATGATACTTTGAATGGAGTAACTAAATCATTTAGTGGTGATGGGTTTGAAAGGAATCTTAATGGATCCAGGTAATCGAGAAACATAAGCTTTTAATTCTCGAACTGTTCTTCACATATTCTCCGTCCTTTATGTAACGGTCCAAGCCTACCATTAACAGATATTGTCCTCTTTGGGCTTTCTCTTTCGGGGTTCCTCTCAAGGTTTTTAAAATGTGTCTGCTAAGGGGAGGTTCTCATACGCTTATAAAGAATGCTTCGTTCTCCTCCCCAACCGATGTGGGATCTTACAGTCCACCCCACTTTTGGGGCTCAGCGTCCTCACTTGCACTCGTTCATCTCTCTAATCGATGTGGGGTCTCACAATCCACCCCCCTCGCAGCCAGCGTCCTCGTTGACACACTGTCCGGTGTCTGGCTCTAATAACATTTGTAATAGCCTAAACCCACCGCTAGTAGATATTGTCCTCTTTGGACTTTCCCTTCTGGGCTTTCCCTCAAGGTTTTTAAAATGCGTCTGCTAAGTGGAGGTTTTCACACTCTTATGAATAATGCTTCGTTCTCCTCCCCAACCGATGTGGGATCTTACAGTCCACCCCACCTTTGAGGCCTAGCGTCCTCGCTTGCACTCGTTCCTCTCTCTAATCGATGTGGGGTCTCACAATCCACCCCCCTTGCAGCCAGCGTCCTCGTTGGCACACTGCCCGGTGTCTGGCTCTAATAACATTTGTAATAGCCTAAACCCACCGCTAGTAGATATTGTCCTCTTTGGACTTTCCCTTTCGGGTTTCTCCTCGAGGTTTTTAAAACGCGTCTGCTAGGGGTGGTTTCTACACCCTTATAAAGAATGCTTCGTTCTCCTCCCTTATAAAGAATGCTTCGTTCTCCTCCCTAACCGATGTGGGATCTTACAATCCACCCCACCTTTGAGGCCCAGCGTCCTCGCTTGCACTCATTCCTCTCTCAATTAATGTGGGATCTCACAATTCACCCCCCTTCGGGGCCCAGCGTCCTCGCTGGCACATCGCCCGATGTCTGGCTTTGATACCATTTGTAACAGCCCAAGCCCACCGCTAGTAGATATTGTCCTCATTGGGATTTTTCTTTCGGGCTTCTCCTCAAGGTTTTTAAAACGCGTCTGCTAGGGGGAAGTTTCCACACCCTTATAAAGAATGTTTCGTTCTCCTCCCCAACCGATCTGGGATCTTACAATCCATTCACCTTTAGGGCCCAACGTCCTCGGACCTAAGATCTTACACTGTACCATAGACAAATTTTCACATGCCTGAAAGGCACGTCGAGCCCCCTATGGACCAAATTTTCACTTGGTTCGTTCAATACTAATATTTTGAGACCCCTAGGACCATATTCTTAGGGAAACATAGGATGAATATTTTGATTGTGTTCTTTGATTGCAAAAATACGCTTATCTAGTGAACGGGTTACTTTGTAGTGAGGCCAAGTAGCCACGAATCCGTTTGAACGAACTGTGGACGTTTTCTTTTGAACTCGTTTTCCTGAGTTCACTACATTACTAGATACCTCACATACATTTTATTTTGTTTCTCGAATTCTTCATCTCGTATCTCAAATCTTCAATCTAAGGTATCATTTTCTTTGTTCTCGTTGAAATAGTTCTTCAAGTTCATCATTTGCTCAGCCCTCTGGACTCTCCGTATCTCCGGGTAATTGAACTTACATGAATTCAACCCGATTTAAGACGCTATTACAAAAAAATATAATTTCAGTTATTGCTTGGCTTGTAGATTCGTCGGAGGTATATATTGCTGACAGTGAGAGTAGCTCGATTCGAGCCGTTGACTTAAAAACAGGTGGATCAAGATTGTTAGCTGGCGGTGACCCGATTTTCTCAGACAATTTATTTAAGGTAACTTCATTTTATTAATGTTTGAAGTTTCTCTCATTTGTTATAACTTGTAGCAGCAAAATCAATGTAACGACCCAGATCCACCGCTAGCAGATATTGTCCTCTTTGGGCTTTCCCTTTTGGGATTCGCCTCAAGGATTTAAAACGCGTCTGCTAGGGGAAGGTTTTCACACCCTTCTAAAGGGTGATTTGTTCTCCTCCCCAACCAATGTGGGACATCACAATCCACCCCCCTTCGGGGCCCAGCGTCCTCGCTGGCACTCGTTCCTTTATCCAATCGATGTGGGACCGCCCCCAAATCCACCCCCCTTTGGGGCCCAGCATCCTTACTAGCACACCGCCTCGTGTCTACCCCCCTTCGGGGAACAGCAAGAAGGCCGGCACATCGTCCGGTGACTGGCTCTGATACCATTTGTAACGACCCAGATCCACCGCTAGCAGATATTGTCCTCTTTGGGCTTTCCCTTTCGGGCTTCCCCTCAAGGCTTTAAAACACGTCTGCTAGGGGAATGTTTCCACACCCTTATAAAGGGTGATTTGTTCTCCTCCCCAACCAATGTGGGACATCACATTCAATATCACTTGTCTTTTCTAATTCTTGCAGTTTGGAGATCAAGATGGCGTCGGATCTGAAGTACTACTTCAACATCCATTGGGCGTCTTGTGTTCGAAAGACGGTCAAATCTATATAGCCGATAGCTATAATCATAAGGTACTTAATTGTGCTTGAAAATAGAGTAGTTCTTACGTCTACGGTTTGAAATTAATATCGTAGCATCATTGGTTAAGGTTTGTGATTGGTTCTTCTGTAATGTTACTGTTCATTCCGTCCGCTGCTTGTGTTCATATAACGACGTAAAATGGTTTAGTAGACATTACAATATGGTTGCCCTGTCACCGTGTTGCCCTGTTTAGAAGACATTAAGAAACTGACTCGAGGGGTTAAAGTATATTTCAGAACGACTTACTCGTTGCCCTATGTAGAAGACGTTAAGAAACTTCCTCGAGGTATTAAAGTATATTTCGGAACATCATACCGGTCGCCCTGTTGCCATATGGTTTAGAAGACATTAAGAAACTTCCTCGAGAGGTTAAAGCATCTTTCGGAACATCATACCGGTCACCCTGTTGCGATATGGTTTAGAAGACATTAAGAAACTTCCTCGAGACGTTAAAGTATATTTCGGAACATCGTACTGGTCACCCCGTTGCCATATGGTTTACAATTCTGCTATTTCTACTCGGTTATCAAGATTGTAACGCTCGAATTCTCTTTGATCCCTAATCACTTCAGATCAAGAGGCTAGATCCAGTCAGTAAAAGGGTAACTACAATAGCTGGAACAGGGAAAGCTGGTCTGAAGGATGGGACAGCTCTAGCAGCTCAGGTTAGCCACTATCCTTCACCTATATACTTATAATGTATCCATTTTCATTTGCAATTAAGGCAAAATGTGTCTTATACAATTGTGTTTTGTAGCTTTCAGAGCCATCTGGAATCACTGAAGCTGAAGGTGATTACTCAGCTCACTCTTATACAACATAGTCCTATAACGTTGTTTAATGTTTTCGTGTACTTAACTTGGTTGCATCGTGACGGCATCTAACGTTCTAAGATGACTTTAAAATTTACCGAGTGTGAACATCTATTATGAATCAAGCATGAATTCTGTAACGACCCAGGCCCACCGCTAGCAGATATTGTCCTCTTTGGGCTTTAACCTTTCGGGCTTCCCCTCAAGGTTTTAAAACGCGTCTGCTAGGGGAAGGTTTCCACACCCTTATAAATGGTGGTTTGTTCTCCTCCCCAACCAATGTGGGACATCACAATCCACCCCCCTTCGGGGACCAGCATCCTCACTGGCTTTCTTTCCTTTCTCCAATCGATGTGGGATCGCCCCCAAATCCACCCCCTTTTGGGGCCTAGCATCCTTACTGACACACTGCCTCGTGTCTACCCCCCTTCGGGGAACAGCGAGAAGGCTGGCACATCGTTCGGTGTCTGGCTCTGATACCATTTGTAACGGCACAGATCCACCGCTAGTAGATATTGTCCTCTTTGGGCTTTCCCTTTCAGGCTTCCCCTCAAGGCTTTCAAACACGTCTGCTAGGGGAAGGTTTCTACACTCTTAGAAATGGTGGTTTGTTCTCCTCCCCTACCAATGTGGGACATCACATCTCATATCAGTTGGGGAGGAGAACGAAGCATTCTTTATAAAGGTGTAGAAATCACTCTCTAACAGACGCGTTTTAAAAACCTTGAGGGGAAGCCCGAAAGGGAAAGCCCAAACAGATAATATCTACTAATGGTGGGTTTGGGCTGTTACAAATGGTATCAGAGCCAAACACCGGGCCATGTGCCAATGAGGAGGCTGAGCCCCGAATGGGGGTTGACACGAGGCGGTGTGCCAGCAAGGACACTAGGCCCCGAAGGAAGGTGGATTGAGGGGTCCCACATCGATTGGAGAAGGGAACGAGTGTCAGTAAGGATGCTGGGCTCCGAACGGGGATGGATTGTAAGATCCCACATCATTGGGGAGGAGAACGAAGCATTCTTTTTAAGGGTGTGAAAACCTCTCTCTAGTAGATACGTTTTAAAGACCTCGAGGGGAAGCCCAAAGAGGACAATATCTGTTAGCGGTGGGCTTGGGCCGTTACATTTTCAGTCTTCTAACAACGTTATCTTCGTACACTCACTTTCGTGGAAATATACTGCCTCTTGGTCTTCGAAATGAAATTTGTTCGTGTCATTAAAATACATTTTTAATTCATTCTTTTGAAACTATTTTGGTCGAAAGCTTACATTTAAAGGTCATTTCTTCTGCCCATGCAGGAAGACTTTTCATTTCTGATACAAACAACAATGTTATCAGATACTTAGATCTCAACAATCAAGAACAGCCTCAACTCTTAACATTGGAGCTGAAGGGAGTTCAACCTCCAAATCCAAAACCCAAATCTTTTAAACGACTTCGTAAACGTTCATCCGACACTCAGACGATCGTCGTTGATGGGGGCTCATTCCGTGAGGGCAACTTATCTCTGAAAATATCATTACCAGAAGAATATCATTTCTCAAAGGTCCACTTTACTCTCTCATGAACACGATGAACTTGTAGATATCGATTACTTCATGTCATGCATAGCCACTCGTATTTAATAACACGAAATGATCCCCTTGTGGCCTTCGTTCCAAAACATATGCCTTATACTTGTAATTGCAGGAAGCTCGGAGTAAGTTTATCGTCGAAACCGAGCCCGAGAGTGCATTGTCTATTGACCCGTCGGATGGATATCTTAGTCCAGACGGATTCGCCAACCTTCGTTTTAGGAGATCGTCTCCTGCAGCTTCACTTGGTAGAATAAGTTGCAAGGTACTTCCTACATGAGAGTCTATGAATGTGCCTCTTGGTTATTCTGGTTATGAAGTTCATCTAATTTATGATTATAGGTCTACTATTGCAAGGAAGATGAGGTGTGTCTATATAAATCGTTGTTGTTTGAGGTACCCTTTCGTGAGGAGCTATCCGAACCGAGCCGGGCCGAAATTACACTCGCGTTTGAAGTGAAGCCGAAAGCTTCAACAAGCAGCTTGCCACTATAATATTCACATCAACTCATGAATACATAAGCATTGAATGAGTGTGTGTGGAAGAATAGAGTGATCTTCTGTTGACAATTGAAAGTTACATTTTCATAGTAAAAACATTTGATTGATAGGAAGAAACTTGGTTTTTCTAGATCATAGTTCATCTAGAGACTTTGAACTCGGTAGTTTGGAGGATTTCCCCAAACATCTCGAGCCTTTACGACCCTCTGGAATTTTGAGATAGGAAAATGTGAGATTCTGTATTGGTTGGAGAGGGGAATGAAGCATTCGTTATAAGGGTGTGGAAACCTTTCCTTATTAGCCACGTTTTAAAACCTTGAGGGGAAGTTTAGAAGGGAAAGTTCAAAGAAAATAATATCTACTAGTGGTGAGCTTGACCTGTTACAAATGGTATTAGAGCCAGATATTGGGCGGTGTGCCAATAAGAACGTTGGGCCCCTAAGGGGGGTGGATTGTGAGATCCCACATCGGTTGGAGAGGGGAACGAAGCATTCCTTGTAAGGGGGTGGAAACCTCTCCCTATTAGACGTGTTTTAAAACCTTGAGGGAATGCTCAGAAAGAAAACCCCAAAGAAGACAATATTTGCTAGTGGTGGACTTGGGATGTTACAAATAGTATCAAAGCTAGACACCGAGCGGTGTGCCAGCGAGGACACCGATCCCCCAAGGGGGGTGGATTGTGAGATCCCACATCGGTTGGAGAGGGGAACAAGCATTCCTCATAAGGGTGTGGAACCTCTCCCTATTAGACACGTTTTTAAAATCTTGAGGGGAAGCTCATAAAGGAAAACACAAAGACAATAATATCTACTAGCGGTGGGCTTGGGCTATTACAAATGACATCAGAGCTAGACATCGGGCAGAGTGCTAGCGAGGAATGTGAGATCCTACATCGATTAAAGAGGGGAATGAAGTCATTTCTTATAAGGGTGTGGAAACTTCTCTCCATTAGACACGTTTTAAAACCTTAAGGGGAAGCCCAAAAGAGAAAGTTCAAAGAGAACAATATCTACTAGTGGTGGGCTTAAGCTGTTACAGAAGCTATTCGTAAATCACATGTGAAATTCCATTAGAATACCATGTTTATGCTTCTAAGCTGTTATAGAAGCTTAGAAGGGAAAGTCAAAGAAAACAATATCGACTAGGGGTGGGTTTTGGCTGTTACAAATAGTATCAAAGCTAGGCACTAGGCGGTGTGCCAGCGAGGACGCTAGGCATCCAAGGGGGATGGATTGTGAGATCCCACCTTGGCTGAAGAGGAGGAATGAAGCATTCCTTATAAGGGTGTGGAAATCTCTCTCTACTAAACGTGTTTCAATACTTTGAGGAGAAACTCAGAGGGAAAAACCCAAAGAGGACAATATCTGCAAGTGGTGGGCTTGGGCTGTTACAAATAGTATCAAAGCTAGACACTGGGTGGTGTGTCAACGAGGACGCTAGGCACCCAAGGGGGTGGATTGTGAGATCCCACCTTGGCTAGAGAGGGGAACGAAGCATTCTTTATAAGGGTGTGGAAACCTCTCCCTATTAGATGCGTTTTAAAACCCTGATGGAAAACTCATAAGGGAAAACCAAAAGAGGACAATATCTGCTAGTGGTGGGCTTGGACCGTTACAAATAGTATCAAAGCTAGATACTGAACGGTGTGCGAGCGAGGATGCTAAGAGATCCCACATCGGTTGGAAAGGAGAACGAAGCATTCCTTATAAGGGCGTGAAAACCTCTCCCTACTAGACACGTTTTAAAAGCTTGAAGGAAAGCTCATAAGAGAAAGTCCAAAAAGGACAATATTTGCTAGCGGTAGGCTTGTCGGTGAGCTTTTGAACACCAGCTTTCTTCCAAGGGCCCACATTAGGTACCTTCTTGTTGTGAATCGTATAGCGGTCGGGCAATCTGTCATCGTCTTGGCTCGAGTAACGGGAACATCACATCGTCACACATCCGTATTTTCCAAGGTCCAAGTAAGTTGTTGAATTTCTTATAAAATTCGCATGTACAATGCACACCTAGACAGACATTAATCAGGTGCACGTTCATAATATTGTATACACCATTTCAGATATGCTTATAATTGTTTAGTATGAAAAAGACAGATCTTTAGACTGACCAGACCATGTGAGATGAATATGCATATCTTTAATCTACAACCATGACAGCTTTTCTTCCATTACACACCATGTTCTGTTCTTCAAATCATAATTTTTGTCAAACTCGCTGTCTCAATGTTCTGTTCATTGTTTTTCAAATACAAAGCTCTTACGACTCGTTTGACTAATTGTTTTCGTGTTAAAGTATTAAACCACCTGCTTATAAGCTTGTACTTTTGGGTTCATTGGTGTTGTAATACGGTATCGAGCAAGAGACTTTGTGTTCGAACCCTTGTAGGGTGCGGGATTAAATGGTTAAGTTCTACTAGGTAGAAATCAATTTAACGGGATTTGATCTTGTGATGTCTCATTGGTTGGGGAGGAGAACAAACCACCATTTATAAGGGTGTGGAAACCTTTCCCTAGCAGACGTGTTTTAAAGCCTTGAGGGGAAGCCCGAAAAGGAAAGCCCAAAGAGGACAATATCTACTAACGGTGGATCTAGGTCGTTACAAATGGTATCAGAGCTAGACACCGGACGATGTGCTAACCTTCTTGCTATTCCCCAAAGGGGAGTAGACACGAGGCGGTGTGCCAGGAAGGACGCTGGGCCCCAAAGGGGGGTGGATTTGGGGGCGGTCCCACATCGATTGGAGGAAGGAAAGAGTGCCAGCAAGGACGTTGGGCCCGAAGGGGGGTGGATTGTGATGTCCCACATTGGTTGGGGAGGAGAACAAACCACCGGGTGTGGAAACCTTCCTCTAGCAGACGCGTTTTAAAGCCTTGAGGGAAAGCCCGAAAGGAAAAGCCCAAAGAGGACAATATCTACTAGCAGAGGATTTGGGTCGTTACAGATTTTGATCTTGATCTGCTTCTTTCTTAGCATTATTGTAAACCATTTGATCCTAGTTGTCTTGCGTGGAAGGAGGCAGGTGACAGAGATTTAGCTTTTCTCACCCCTAATTATATACTACTATTAGATTGTGTCTGACCATGCGATTGGTTCAAACTCGAACCTAACCACCCTGCTTTTGGAGATAATAGAGACTTTACTCGATGTCTTGACCTATCCATAGTCTGCTAATCTAATCCTGACAAGCTTGTCTTAAACGAGATTTATATCTTTTCTTTGTTACACAATACTGAATGTGTAGTTCCTTTGTTCTTCTGGCTATGGTTATTTCTCTTCTTCTTTCTGACTTTTTTACTTATGGTCGGGCCTTTTTTAACCAATAATACTCCACCTGTATCTGAATACGAGGCTTGTTCGACTATGCCCACAAGCTCGTAAGCCCTCGACGCAAGGTGAAAAGGAAAAGATGCTTTGGCTTTCTTTGGTGACTACCACGTAAGTCCGTTTTTCTTGTGTTAGATGTCACTATTACGTTAAAATGAAAGTTAGGTGAATTTAAGGTCTATTTGGAACGACTTTTGTTACTTCAAAAGTATTTTAAACCGGGTCAAATCGTTGACAAATGAGACAAAGAAATGGTTTAGTTGGGAAGTTGATATGAATTATTAGGAAATGGGAGAGATTATTATATTATGAGGAAAGGTATTAATTATTTTCATAACACATGTTAGGGGACAATGGAACACAAACCAATCATATGCTTTTTCTTAAACCTTGTTGTTTTCTGACTGTCTTGTTTCAAACATAAAACATTTTTTAAATTCAAATTTTAATAATATATCATAATCTAAAACTAAATTAATAAAAATATATTTGAACTTCAGAAGTGTTTTAAAAATATCCTTGAATTTTCAAAAATTTTATTAACACATTTTAAAACTTTTTTAAAAACTTCGAAATTTTAAAAGTAGTTAAAAAGGAGGCGAAAATTGGGGTGTTGCAAGGAGGTCAAGGTCGAAGGCGGGAAATGTCATCCCAATCTTTAGTTTAACACGCACTTTTGATGGTAGCAGACTTGTGATTGTGCGGCACTTACTTCCCAGCAACAAGTGAGCTAAGCCAATTTGTTCTTGCATCGCCTATGGCCAAGTGACGTATAGCCAAGTGACGTATACTCGAGCCTCTGGCCCCGATTTAAAAGTTTTAGAAAACGGGGCAGAGAGATTTCGAAAGAGGGTTTTGAAAGGAAGATTTGAAAGATTGAAATTTGTGTTATATGTGATGCAAGCAAAAAGGCATCAACAACGACTTACAGCATATAACTATCGGGTAGGAAAAAGTTGACCAGAGGCAGCTCATGGCCCCGAGATTAAATGAACATCCTTATCCAGAACTTCAGGCGTCATGGGTTTCATCATATTAGATTATTAATTTATTAATGTGTTGGTTATGGATAAGCATGAATCTTTTGTTGTTAATTCTAAGGATTTGTTTATTCAACTCTTGATTAAAACAATCTTAAAAAGATGAGAAATATTGAGGATCACGATGCCCATAATTTAAAATATGAGTATTGTAAATAGGTTCGATTTTCACGGGAGATGTAACGACCCTAGATTTCTACTTACCTAGAGTTGCTACGCTATTGTTATCATAACGTAATCATTTTGTGCGGAAATGAGCGTTTAAACTTTATTATAATACATAAACTTCATCTTAAAACATTGTCATAGACTTACGTGTTCGAAAACATTTTTAAAATGGCACAACGAAATACTAAATGAAATATATAAGCGTTAAAATTAAAAACATCATATTCTAACCTATAAGAAAATAAATACAACTCCCCTATGCATGTACCACGGTCTCGAATTGCGATGTCATCGTCACCTGTACAGGACTGTCATCCGTACAGGGATGTCTTACTTTTACTCGAAATAGAAGTAGCTAAGAAAATAAATACAACTACCCTATGCATGTACTATGGTCTTGAATTGCGATGTCATCGTCACCCATACAGGGCTGTCACCCGTACAGGGATGTCTTGTTTTTACTTGAAATAGAAGTAGCTTAGAAAAGAAATACAACTACCCTATGTATGTACCATTGCGATGTCATCGTCACCCATACAGGACTGTCACCCGTATAGGGATGTCTTGTTTTTACTTGAAATAGAAGTAGCTAAGAAAATAAATACAACTACCCTATGCATGTACCACAGTCTCGAATTGTGATGTCATCGTCACCTGTACAGGACTGTCACCCGTACAGGGATGTCTTGCTTTTACTTGAAATAGAAGTAGCTAAGAAAATAAATACAACTACCCTATGCATGTACCATGGTCTCGAATTGCGATGTCATCGTCACCCGTACAGGATCGTCACCCGTACAGGGATGTCTTGCTTTTACTTGAAATAGAAGTAGCTAAGAAAATAAATACAACTACCCTATGCATATGCATGTACCACGGTCTTGAATTGCGATGTCATCGTCACACAGGACTGTCACCCATACAAGGATGTCTTGCTTTTACTTGAAATAGAAGTAGCTAAGAAAATAAATACAACTACCCTATGCATGTACCATGATCTCGAATTGCGATGTCATCGTCACCCGTACAGTTGTGTCATCCGTACAGGGATGTCTTGCTTTTACTTGAGATAGAAGTACCTAAGAAAATAAATACAACTACCCTATGCATGTACTATGGTTTCGAATTGCGATGTCATCGTCACCCATACAGGATTGTCACCCGTACAAGGATGTCTTGTTTTTACTTGAAATAGAAGTAGCTAAGAAAATAAATATAACTACCCTATGCATGTACCATGATCTCAAATTGCGATGTCATCGTCACCCGTATAGGGATGTCTTGCTTTTACTTGAGATAGAAGGTGCTAAGAAAATAAATACAACTACCCTATGCATGTACTATGGTCTTGAATTGCGATGTCATCGTCACCCATACAGGGCTGTCACCCGTACAGGGATGTCTTGTTTTTACTTGAAATAGAAGTAGCTTAGAAAATAAATACAACTACCCTATGTATGTACCATTGCGATGTCATCGTCACCCATACAGGACTGTCACCCGTAGAGGGATGTCTTGTTTTTACTTGAAATAGAAGTAGCTAAGAAAATAAATACAACTACCCTATGCATGTACCACAGTCTCGAATTGTGATGTCATCGTCACCTGTACAGGACTGTCACCCGTACAGGGATGTCTTGCTTTTACTTGAAATAGAAGTAGCTAAGAAAATAAATACAACTACCCTATGCATGTACCATGGTCTCGAATTGCGATGTCATCGTCACCCGTACAGGATCGTCACCCGTACAGGGATGTCTTGCTTTTACTTGAAATAGAAGTAGCTAAGAAAATAAATACAACTACCCTATGCATATGCATGTACCACGGTCTTGAATTGCGATGTCATCGTCACACAGGACTGTCACCCATACAAGGATGTCTTGCTTTTACTTGAAATAGAAGTAGCTAAGAAAATAAATACAACTACCCTATGCATGTACCATGATCTCGAATTGCGATGTCATCGTCACCCGTACAGTTGTGTCATCCGTACAGGGATGTCTTGCTTTTACTTGAGATAGAAGTACCTAAGAAAATAAATACAACTACCCTATGCATGTACTATGGTTTCGAATTGCGATGTCATCGTCACCCATACAGGATTGTCACCCGTACAAGGATGTCTTGTTTTTACTTGAAATAGAAGTAGCTAAGAAAATAAATATAACTACTCTATGCATGTACCATGATCTCAAATTGCGATGTCATCGTCACCCGTATAGGGATGTCTTGCTTTTACTTGAGATAGAAGGTGCTAAGAAAATAAATACAACTACCCTATGCATGTACTATGGTTTCGAATTGCGATGTCATCGTCACCCATACAGGACTGTCACCTGTACAGAGATGTCTTGTTTTTACTTGAAATAAAAGTAGCATGTGGCTTGAGTATTTCAATAAATAGTTAGTAAGTGACCTCACTATGGGATTAAATGCAAACACACACAATCATGAGTGAGACCTGTCATATCAGACTATATTTTTTACGCGACTATCCTAAATGGGCTAATTGGATGTGTATTTACTGTTCTACACATGCTCCACACGTCCGAGTATGGACCCACCAGCCAGTTCGTACACCTCTTGGACCCTTTCTTGTCGGGCGAGCATTTTCTGGTAGCTGTTGATGTCGGACACCCGTTTAGGAATAGTAACCGTTGTAGCATTAGGATAAACATAATGATTGTTTTTCTACCTAATCGTCGTAGCATTATGATAACCAAAATGATCGTTTTCCTGTCTCGTAACATATGCGTCTGTACCATCGTAAAAAGAGGGTACCCCCGTTGCATGAACACAGAACGATGCATGAGGTCCCAACATTTGTCCTTTTTCATTATCATATATGACAACTCCTTTAGCGTTTTCCTTCATATCATTATCATAATTTTCATGTAATTTCGGAGTTGTGTATCATGTCGAAATATCTTATTGCATGTCATTCATATCATACATCTTATCATGTCACGTGTATCATATCATAAGCATATCGTGTCTCCCAACATAACATGTCATATCATACACGTATCATATCATAAAGTATATCACTATATGTGTCGTAGAGTCAAACGTATCATACCATAACATAAATCATATCATTCACTTAACATATCATAGTCATATAATTTTCGTCAAACGGATCGTACCATATCATATATCGAGTAAGTTATTGTATTCACAAAACCAACCCAAAATATCTTCAAACCGTAATGAATCCTTATACTTCTTATCCACTCATTCAATGTTTTGTTCATCCTTTCAGCAATACTGTTTTGTCTTACCTTATCGGAAACTGTCCTCGTTAAGCTGATTCTCTCGGTTTCACAAACTACTTTGAATTCTGACTTGTCATACTCTTCTCCATCGTCAGACCTCAAGCTTTTGATCTCCAAATCGATCTAAATTTAACTTCAGCTTTCCACCTCTTAAGGGTAAGCAGATCTATCTTGTTTTCAAGATATATACTTATACCTTCCTACTGAAATCATCAATAAAGGTGTATGTACATGCATTTCTCTCCTTTAATATCCAAGACCGAATTAGCTTTGTCTACGAACAAGGAAGCTATAAGTAATGCAACTATGAATCTCATGGAGAGTTCAATCCTGGCTCAGAATGAACCATGGCGGCATGCTTAACACATGCTTGGGAAGTGGTGTTTCTAGTGGCAGATGGGTGAGTAACGCGAAAGAACCCGCACTTGGGAGGGGAACAACAACTGAAAACGGCTGCTAATACCCTGTATGCTAAGGAGCAAAAGGAGTAATCCGCCCGAGGAGGGGCTTGCGTCTGATTAGCTAGTTGGTGAGGCAATAACTTACCAAGGCAATGATGAGTAGCTGATCCGAGAGGATGATCAGCCACACTGGGACTGAGACACAGCCCAAACTCTTACGGGAGGAAACAGTGGGGAATTTTCCGCAATGGCCAAAAGTCTGACGGAGCAATGCCGCGTGGAGGTAGAAGGCTGTCTTTAGTTTCTCAGAACCCCGAGAACTGCCAAACTCTTACGGGAGGCAACAGTGGGGAATTTTCCGCAATGGGCAAAAGTCTGACGGAGCAATGCCGTGTGGAGGTAGAAGGTTGTCTTTAGTTTCTCAGAACCCCGAGAACTGTTGATGACAGCAACAGCAGTATCCCAAGACTCGGGTAAAGATGACATCAAAATCAATATTTTAATTTCATCTTTGAAATTAATAACTCAATTGACTTGTAACCATATTGTGTAACGGCCCAAATCAACCGCTAGTAGATATTGTCCTCTTTGAGCTTTCCCTTTCGAGCTTCCCCTCAAGGCTTTAAAACGCATCTACTAGGTGAAGGTTTCCATACTCTTATAAACGGTGTTTTGTTCTCCTCCCTAACCAATGTGGGACATCACATATTGGATTCATTTATATGATCCGCAATAGATCCACCTTCAAATATTTGTAAATTTAAAAATTTTCGCATCAAATATACATTGTCCATATCCGACAGTTTTTCGTACATAGTCGACAGTGTCCTCAACAGATCCGACGTTATCTTCTCCTCGACGATGTTGAACGCCACGTTTCTAGACAGTGTCAATCAAATCAACCCTAGAGCCTACCGATTCTCGAACTTTCACTACTTCATGGTCATAGAATTCAGCTTCACCCCAGATAAGGGTTCATGATGATCTTTCTGATACCGATAATCTTCAAGTTTTAGGATCTTTTTCTTTGAACTTTTCATCTTCATATATACTCGACTATTAGTCTATTATAATAAAATTAATTAATTAATTAATTAAAAAAAATTAAAAATGGATAAAAGGATAAAGATTAATAAATAGTGGAGAGAGAGAGAGAGAGGACAATAAATTGATGTGATTAAGAAGAGGCCGCGTGGTTGCTTCTGCTTTCTTTAAAAATTAGCCTCCCTTCTTCCTTTTCTTCTCCTCAACTAAACCTAAACCCTCTCTCTCTCTCTCCTCTCTCTCTCTCTCTCTCTAGCTTCCTCCATTGCCAACCATTCTCAAGCTCTAACCAATTCTCATTTTCGCCTCTCTGAATCAATTTTCGTTGCCGGACTCCAAAGGTATTACGTGTTTTATAATTCCTTTCGTTCTCTATTTATGGATTCTATATGTTTCTCTTCTTTGATTTCGTTTACGATCTGTACTTTTCTTCATTGTTGATGTCGATTTGGTTCGGAGGATTTTTTTTTTGTGGATTTAGTATCCTCCTGCTCCACAGGAACACTCTCTGTTTCTTTCTATGGAAATTTGATTTCATTTTGCATTAGCATTATGGAAATTATGGAGTCTGTGTTCAGGAATCTGGAATCATGAAAATTTTCGTTACTTCTGGCTTGATTTGTGTTTGTGATAATGTTTCGTTTGTGATTTTGTTCATTTCGTTTGCAGATTGTTTGAGGTTTGACGGTGTTTGTGCTTGTGATTGTGCTTGTGTGTTGCTGGATTGATTTCTTGAGATGGATGCGATTGCTTCGAACTTAGAAGAGTCGAGAAGTTCTGATTTCACGGAGCAGCGGCCGAGTAAACGCCGAAAAATCGAATCGGAGAATCAAGCGGCGGAGATTTGCAGCGCCAGATCTACGGATTTAAAAAGACGGTGGAGAACAGAGTCGGAGCAACAGATTTACTCTTCGAAACTAGTCGAGGCGCTTCACCGCGTAACTCGGAGAACCGCATCGCCGCCAGCGAAATCTTCAATCAACGGCCGAAAAGTCCGCGAGACGGCGGACACAGTCCTTGCCGTTGCCGCCAAAGGCAAGACTCGCTGGAGCAGAGCCATCCTGACGAATCGGCTCGAGCTCAAACTCAAGAATCACAAGAAGGCGAAGCCGGCTGGAAACTGTTTCCGGCCGAAGAAATTGAAAATTAGGTACGAGACGAGAAAATTGCCGACGGTACAGAGGAAAGTTCAAACTCTCGGGCGCCTGGTTCCCGGCTGCCGTAAAATCTCATTCCCGAACCTCCTTGACGAAGCTACGGATTATATCGCCGCTCTACAGATGCAGGTCCGCGCCATGACAGCCGTCGCCGAGCTTCTCGCCGGCACTCCGGCTGATCAACAACAAAGCTTCAGAACAAATTCGTAGAAGCCACTTCCAAGGCTTGTAATGCCAGGTGTTTCCGTTTAATCTTTTTTTTTTTTTTCTTCTTTTTCTTTTTTCCTTTCAACCAATATTATTCGTGTATTGTTATGAAATATTTTATTGTACACATTTCTAATCTTCATTTTTTTTTTTTTTTTTAAATTTTTTTTAATTGAAAAGTGGCACCTAATTTTGATTCTCTTTAATTTAATAACAGAAAGATGATCACATGAACTTAGGTAATTAGGGTTTTGGTAATTTTATTTTCTTTCCTCAATTATTTTCTTTCTATTCCCAGAATTTGATTGAAAATATATTTTTTAATTAGTTGGATTGGTTGAAAATGACATGCTCTTGATATCATGTTATTTATGAATCACTGATCTGATACCTAGGCTCTCATGGCTTTTCTTTGAGCTTCCTCAAGAGACCTCATACCTACGAATATAGTTTCCTTGATTATAAAACCATGTTCAATACTTAAGTCACTTCTTGACTATGCCTTCGAGGCTCACAATATTTTGTTGGACATTTGAAGATTTTTATGGCATGGTTCTGATACCATGTTAGTAATCACGGATCTCACAATGGTATAATATTGTCCACTTTGATCATAAGCTCTCGTGGTTTTGTTTTGGGCTTCTTCAAAATGCCTCATCCCACACAATGATATGATATTGTCCACTTTGATCCTAAGCTCTCGTGGTTTTGCTTTAGGCTTCTCCAAAATGCCTCATCGCAATAGAGATAGTATTCCTCGATTATAAACTCATATAATTCCCCAAATTAGCGGTCCAACGAGATTTATATTTAAATTTTTAATAATAAACTTGAATTAAAGGCATGTAGTTGATTGGAATCAACTTTTTTTTGAAGTAAAGAAGCATAATTAAGGAATGATGGTATGGGATTGAGATTTATTTGGGGGAGTTTGTTGGAAAAGGTTGAGAATTTGAAAGTTGGGAGGATGAATTTAGATGGGTGGAATAGTAAATAGTCATAAATATGGGATGTCCCAATCATGTGGGTGTTGTTGTAAGCCCCAAAAGCCAAAATAATTGAAGGTATCAATGTCTCAATGTCTTCTCACATTATTATTTACATTTAATACTTCTCTCTCCTCTCTTTTACGCCTTACTAAATAAATAATACGTTAAGTCAGCTCTAGTAGATCTTCACGAACTTAAAAGAAGAAATGAAATGAAACTACTTGCAAACAGAGAACTCAATAACGATGTGGTGCTTAGTGTCACGGTCATGCTCGTCCAAGGCGTGTTGCCCATGGACGCATGCCCATGACAAGCCAAGCCAAACCCTTTATGCCTTTCCATGTTCTAGTGTTTTCCTTTTGTATTTCTAGAGAGTATGACGTTTTGAAAAAATCATGTCTAGACCTGCTAGACATGAAATGTCTCAGAATGTACTATAAGGGGGATATGATTAGTTGTCAACTTCTCCCTACCCAAGACTACATACTGTGAGTTGTTGTTGTTACTCTCTTGCTTGCTTATATAACGTCTCTTTCAAAAATCTCTCTCTGCCCTCGTTTTCTAAAACCTTCTCTTAAACTGGGGCTAGAGGCTCGAGCATATGTCGCTTGGCCGTAGGCGACGTAAGAACGAATTGGCTTAGCTCACTTGTCATTGGAAAGTGAGTGCCGCACAATCGCAAGTCTGCTGCCATAAAAAGTGCGATTGTGACACTTAGCACTCGTACTTCATGCTTCAATCAGTGAGGATTTTTTATAAGTGTATCGAAAGGGCATTGTGAGCATACCTTTGTTTTGGTGCTTCTCTGTTTCTCTTTTATATGCTACACCTAAAGCTTTTGGGAGGTGCATATCAAGTTGAACCAGTCGAAAAGTCGTTTCATTCGGTCTAGACGAGTCACCTTAGGTCGATAGATTTAGGCTCAAAGTGAGCTTTAGGCCCTATTGAGCTTAGTTAGTTAGGGTGCAACTTGTGTGTTTGTTCATCTTATGATTGTCTCACGAGTTCATTGTACTTAGTGCTCAATTTCACCCACAATAATGGCCCCACTCTCGAGTTGGTTCGTGATTCAACCTGTTATTCTTTCAAAGTCTAACTCGAGTGTACATCGTTTACTCAAGGCAAGGTTCTTAAGCCACGAACATACTCGAAAGAAACTAATTTATGTTTGTCGGGTATAACCCATCTCAAGGTGGCCATTGGGTTCGGCACTTACCCATAATAAATGGGTTGACCCATGGGGCATGACTAACCAACGATGGTTAGCGCTTTAGCCCTATTAGCCACGTCAATCCTTCTGGTGTAGCTTAACATTAGGAAGATTTAGTTCTCAAATTCTCTATTTTAAAGTAGGGTTTGTACATCATGATCATACTCGATCCCGAGGGGGCCGACTTAGGTGTGTTAAATAAGCCCATCTCAAAGTGAACCTCAAATTTAGGCATCATGGTTAGGTCCATTGTGTACTGTTTGACTCTCTAACCATTGTGTACTGTTTGACTCTCAGGTGTGTCCTCCGCTTTGGGGTAGGTCTTGATGGTGTTAATATAACACATGCAGAAGCAATTTGGATCTTAAGCACTTTAAGAACATTAATTATAGTATATAAGTAGCATGTTCATAAGTATTAAAACTTAATTAGTTTAGATACTAACTTTTTGTAGTTCAAACTCCTTTTTCCTCACGAACCGATTTCGAACCACCACTAGTGTCTTCTCCACTATCCTCCGGCCTTAGAACGGGATTGTGGAATCCGGTGAGTGACTAAACTTGGAAGGGATTTTGTATATGTGAAGAGATGTTTGTGAGAGGTTTTTCTCAAGGTTTTCCACCAAGAAGAAGAAGACCTTCCATGTACCATGATCACTCTATTTAAAGAGTCATGTTTGCATGTTCATGCAAATTTGAGATCACCAAATTTTGACACTTAAAATTCCACTCAAATGTTTGGGATTATGTGGCAAGCATGCATGTTTGAGTTAACCAAATTTTGACACTCAAAATTCCACTCAAACTTGTGGGGTTTATTTGGCAAACATGCAAGTTTGGTTAAACCAAATTTTGACACCTCAAAATTCCAATAACATGGATTTTTCCATGAGATGAAGTCAACATTTTGACTTTCTTCATTTTAGTTCAACAATTAATTTGAATAATGAATTTCAAATTAAAGTAACATTAAATGATTAATTAAACTATTTAATTAATATTTAATATTAATTCAAATGTCAATCCCAATCAATTTCGACACATAATTGATTAAGATATTTAAATCTTATTTAAATATCTCAGATTCTCTCCTTTTGTTTAATTCGTAAATTAAACAAAAATGCGGTTAAATATATCGTATATATGTAGCGCATATTCCCTAATTTGAATTCGAACACTTCGAACTCACTCGTCACACTGTTCTATGGTTTAGTCCGATATGAGCTAGCAGAGGGATCTAATGGACCTATAGATCATGGGCTCCAACGATCCAAGATTAACCGGCTAAACTCATTAACCTTGTTAACCAACATTCGTTAACTACTAGGACACTCCACTATAGCCTAGTAGTTGCACTTCCCTCACTATAGATATATTTCTGTCCATTTGATATAACCATGATTAGTAAGTCGATCCTTCACAGGTTGTTCGTAACTAGAGTTGGATCAATTTACCGTTTTACCCCTAAAGTTACTTCTTGTTCCTTATGTCTCACTGATCCTCTAATGAACAATTGGTTTGTGGTCCAACCAGTAAACCGAATCCCTCTCAGGCCAATGAGAGGGTGGGGCCCCTTGTTCAAGACTTGGAGTCAGTGCTTAAGGGAACTACCTCTCTTCTATCCCTAAAAGTGGGTAGGAGTGAATTCCATCTTGCACCCCACGTCCCCAGCCATTCACCCAGTCTTACCCCTGAAATGGGAGGCCTATTGAGTCGGCGAACTAGAGCCACTCTCACCCATACAAATCTAAGGATAATTCCGAATAAACAGGAGTTCATGGTTAGCTCAGGATTAAAACCGAGTTACCTAGGTTATCGAATGAAAAGAAAATCAATCTCAACAGTAAACGACATTATAAAGTGAGAGTGGTTTTCTTCATGGTCCGATCTTATGCAATACTCATTGCATAGGACGCCCCCACTCACATGTCTCCACATGTACAATTTAGTGATCACATTGTTTATATCATATACAAAAGTGGGCCGCATCCATAGTGTCCCCAGAATAAGGTACTCAGCCTTATCCTTATACTATAGATCATTTTGACTATATACTTGAACTTGATCCACTCTTATGTCTCTACATATAGTTCAAGTAATCATACTATAGCCAGAGTGTTCTTAGTTTATTGGATTTAGATTAATGATCGTAAAGTTCACATTATTCAATAACAATCTTTATTGAATAAATAACAATAATAACTTTATTGAAAATAGAATATGTTTTTGTTTACAAACTATGAATTTTAGGACATAAAACCCAACAGGTCTAACAAGATCACGACTATGCGCATACTCATAAAATATGTCACTATCTCAAAGATATAGGATCTAACAAACCGATGGTATGTGTTGGCATGTAGCCAAGGTGACCTTCCGGTAAAACTTACATTATATGGTTAAATTATAAACATGTCTACAATAGTCAATATCAAAACAGTTTACAAAATAACAAAAGTTTCAAGAAAACGACATTGATCTAGGAGTCCTTCCTACGCCGCACAGCTCCACACGCTCCTACCGTCGAGCAGTGGCCTATGATCCATCTGTAAAATAAAGTAACAAGAATGAGTATAAAATACTCGATACGCAACTTACTTGTAGGCTCTCATTGATACTTCTCACATTCAGTTTTTCTTAAGCTATGTGCTCATTCAGGGTCTTAGAGTTAACCGTAACATGCTTTAAAGTTTTTACAACCTACTTACTTCAATTTCAAGGGCGTAAGTCACCTTCCGAGTTTGTTCAGGTTTCTGGGTGCACTTAGCTTCTGATTTTCAACTCTCCAAGGTCTATATAATCATCGCACTTCCTGCGCATAAGTCAAGATACCTTCATCTATCTCAGGCTCTAGGGTAAGTCTAACAGGTATGGAGGAATCGCAACTCGTTACAAGTAACATCTCAATCTGTCTACTAACTCCATACGTGCCTACTGCAGAGCGCTAGTTAGAAGCTCCCCTAATGGTGTGTAATAAGCTCCATATTCTCGTGCCACTTCAGGTTCGAAAAACAATCTTTTTTCAACTAAACCCTAAACATAAAGACTACAACTTAAACACGGAAATCTAACTTTCGTGACTTGATTCTATGACCTCTTCAACTTATGCATCATTCGTACCTGTGACCTTTGTCTTTATCTGAAATGATATTATACGTAGTTTGAGTATTTAAAAATACTTAGTTGAAGTCCGTAAATGTAATTACATGCAAACATGGTTCCATACACCATTCTAGCTGAGGAGTTAGGATTTTTAAGAGAAGGTAGTTAAGGAGTTCGGGAGGTGAGATTTAAGGAGAAGGTGGGAGAAACCGTCCTTTTTAATCGGTTGTTACACTTTAGATATAGGCTCGACATATTCGATCTTCTAAAGTGCCTAAGACTACTCTTTTTTTAGAGACATCGAGTTGATTGCTTAAATAGACCTAGTTTTGTTGCTAGAGGTTTGAGTTCGACTTTGGCCTCAATTTTGAAGGATTATACATGTGCTAGGACAAGTGCTGAGTGAGACAGCATCGGAAGAGACTTAGGGCTTAACACGGCTAGTTCGTAGGAATTCAATTTGGTCTAAGACACTTAGGCCAATACGTTGAAATTATTATCACGAAATCTCCGAGAGACCTTCTATTGATTTGTTTTTCTAAAATACGGTTGGATGTGTATATTATTATATGGATCTTTGTTATTGTTATCATGCTTATTGATCATGATGAATAAGCATATATGTTGTGTTCGAAGGCAATGATTGTGGTAAGGGTTACACGTTGTGTGTATCGGGTAATCAGTCACTAATGGGCACGTAGGTGATTACTGAAAATTATTTTTGTTCGGGTAGTCAGCCACTAATGGTATTTGAGGAGTGATTACTGAAAATGGTCTTTGGTGCGTAGATTACGAGTTACGTGCTTCTGGTAATCAACTATCGGGGTTCCTTGATTTTGATTAATGGGTATGACGGTTGTTTAATAACGTTCGTTCTAAGGAGGAGAGAGAAAAGAATTAATTTTTAAGAGTGGTAGAGAGAGAGAAAGAGAGTGATATGTTAAAGTTGGATGATGAAAGGGATGGATGAAAGTGATTTAAGGATGGGTCATGCATACACATAAAGGCACCTCCAATTTATGCGAGATTCAACTCCAACACGTGCGCATACGACGTCGTACCAACTTTTGTTCTCTTCACCAACTTGTATACCCTAAACTTATCCATTATACCTTTTTGCTTTGCTTTGCTCTCTTGTTTTTTATGTTTTTTTCTTTTTTTTTTTTTTTTTTTTTTGGTTAAATTAATTTTTTTAAAAAAAGACATTAAAAAGCCAACAAATTTGCATATATATATAGTAGATATATATATGTATACGTATACGTGTAGATATATATATATATATATGTATATGTATACGTGTAGATATATATATGTATACGTGTAGATATATATATATGTATATGTATACGTGTAGATATATATATATGTATATGTATACGTGTAGATATATATATATGTATATGTATACGTGTAGATATATATATATGTATATGTATACGTGTAGATATATATATATGTATATGCATACGTGTAGATATATATATGTATATGTGTAGATATATATATGTACGCATATGTATACGTGTATATATATATATATATGTACGCATATGTATACGTGTGTGTGTGTATATATATATATATATATATATATATATGTATGTACGCATATGTATACGTGTGTGTGTATATATATATATATATATATATATATGTATGTACGCATATGTATACGTGTATATATATATATATATATATATGTATGTATGTACGCATATGTATACGTGTATATATATATATATATGTACGCATATGTATACGTGTAGATATATATATATATATGTAGGCATATGTATACGTGTAGATATATATATGTAAGCATATGTATACGTGTAGATATATATATGTACGCATATGTATACGTGTGTGTGTGTATATATATATATATATATATACATATATATAAAGTCGTTAAATATTTCATTTGTAGATATTAGTACATCAATCTTGTCTATTCCGAATCAAGTATAAGTTCAATAGTTTCCCCACATATGAGAGTAACCAAAAGAGAAGATCTCAGAGAACTTGTCTAGCTCGACTTGAATTGCTCCCATCCAATCCTTCTACTTACTGAGGAGTTTCGTTCTGTTCGCCAGTTCGTAACGTAATTGGTCAACTGCTTATTAACAAAATTGAGGTTCAATCTCCTCACCCCAAACTAAAAAATAAATAATAAAGTTTCAAAAATACCATTGAAATGTAAACCCTTCAAATTGTTGAACGAAAATTAAGACCTAAAATTGTGTGGCTGTAACGACCCAGATCTACCGCTAGCAAATATTGTCCTGTTTGGGCTTCCCCTTTCGGGCTTCCCCTCAAGGCTTTAAAACGCGTCTGCTAGGGGAAGGTTTCCACACCCTTATAAAGGGTGATTTGTTCTCCTCCCCAACCAATGTGGGACATCACAGTGGCAATGACCTATTATAATGAAAATTAGGATAATAGTTCATATGAAAAATATAGTTACAAACTTTCATCTAAAATTTTAAAGGATTTCTCCTTGGAATTGAGTCGTATAGCTTCTCATCTGTTATGGCTTAGCCCTTTTATGGCAGAGGTTAGATTGAAACGTTCGGGAGATGGAAGGTACTAAAAAGAGAAAAATGAAATATAAACACATTATTAACATAGATTTGGGATGTTGAAGAGGCAAAATCACATGAAGATTCAACGTAGTAAAGTAAGTTTGAAACATAGTACAAAAAATAAAGTAAGTTTGAATGTACCTTATCTTATAATATCACACTTTTTTCCTTGCCCAGTGTTCTTCTCTGTTAAGATAAACAAGGCTAAGGTGGGCCTTTTTCAGCGTTGCTTTCATTGATTTCTCCATTTCTGGTTCTTCACATGTGTCCACGTGCTTCCTCCTTTACGCTTTCAATGTTCTTTCTTAAATCCAAAAAAACATCCAATCCAATTACTCTTAATAAATATACACACGAACGTAGGTCAATTGACTAACGTTTATATCCTCGATCAAAAGGTTAGTTTATAGCCTTTGTTGTTCGTACAACACAATTTAAACAATAAATTTTATCCACTCAGACTCCTTGTTTCGATGGTCCATTCTAACCAAATCATCACTTGTCAATCCTAAAAGGAATAGAAAGTTTCGAGATGACTAAATAAAGGCTTATAACCATGCAAGATTGAGAATTCAATCAATCTGTTGTTCTTATCCGTGCACTGAACAAGAAAGAATCAGCCATTTGAGGAATCTAATCCACAGAAAGAATCAGCTATTTGAGGAATCGAATCTTATCTGGATTAGAGCAAATGAGTTTCTTAAAACCTATACACACCTAGCTCAACATAATTACTTCAATTTACTAACGTTTATATCCTCGATCAAAAGGTTATAGCCTTTCTTGTGTACAATACAATTTAAACAAGAAATTTTATCCACTCATACTTCTTGTTTTGGTTTGTTTTGGTGGGTCTATTCTATTGTTCTACGTCATACCAAATCATCACTTGTCAATCCTAAAATCATCACTTGTCAATCCTAAAAGGAATTGAAACTTCTGACAATTTTGAGACTAAATAAAGGATCATAGCCATGTGAGAGTGAGAATTCAATCAATCTGTTGTTCTTATCAATACAGTGAACAAGAAAGAATCAGCTATTTGAGGAATCTTATCTGGATTAGAGCAAACGAGTTTCTTCAAACCTATAGAGAGATAAGGTTCTCGACACCTTTATATAATAGTTATACTAATAATGCAAGCAAACCTATTTAAGAAACAGAAAATGGAAATATAAACCCTTTTTCAGATGGTTTGGGATGGCACCAAAACAAAGCAGAAAGGCATGGAAAAGAAAAAAGAGCAGTCAGTTAGATGGCAAAGTTGGAAAGTCCTTAAATAACAGCAAATACTTACAATGCAGCCTTTTGCAGCCCTTCTTAGCATCCTCCAGCATAGCCTGTGGACAAAGTTTTGGTGTAGCCTTTGACAATCTGTTAGGTTCTTCTTTTTTCCCCCTTTAATTGGTGGGGAAAATGGGGTTTTGGATCCGAAAAAGAGGGTGAGGACACTGACAAAATGGAGGTCTTCCTTTTGAGTTGTCAAAACTCCTCTAAACACACTATCAGGTCTCCCCAACCAACACTCTTCCTACTTCGATTGGTCAATCCATGTTCTGAAGACTTCTGTTTCGTGTTAAACATGACTTAATTAATACAAATGTGGTAACTTACCTATTGAAGAAACACAAAACAAAAGTGGAGTTACGGTGTTGAAAAGTGTAACAACTCAAGTTCACTACTAGCAGATATTGTTCTCTTTGGGATTTCTTTTTCGGACTTTCCCTCAAGGTTTTAGAGGTTTCCGTACCTTTATAAGGAATGCTTCGTTTTCCTCCGATGTGAGATCTCATAATCCACCCCCTTGGGGTCCAGCGTCCTCGCTAGCACACTGCCCGGTACCTGTATCTGATACTATCTGTAACAGCCCAAGTTCACCGCTAGCAAAATTGTTCTTTTTGGGCTTTCCTTTCCGGACTTCCTTCGAGGTTTTAAAACACGTCCACTAAGGAGAAGTTTTCACACTCTTACAAGCAAGCAAAGTTTCGTTCCCCTCTCCAATTGATAGGGGATCTCACAAAAACAAACATTGATTTCTCGATAAGGTTGGGTAATTGTTCTCTTCAGCTACATTTTTTTCTTTTTCTTTTTAGGAGCTATAGTTTCTCTTTTTCTTGTTATAAGTGGCCAACAAATAAAGGCGTTCTCTTTCTTAAAACAAAGGACATTTAAGATATACTTCCACGCAAGAGATAATCTGTGTACTGATAGGTCACTTAATCTCAGTTCAATGAAAGAGTTCTTCCCAACTGGTAGCCTACTTTCTAAACCAAATGAAGACTTCTTGCATCCAAACTTCAGAACCTTTACAAGTACTTAACCACAGCTGCAGAGTTCTTCTACTAAGTAAAATTAGCCCCCTAATTCTAAGAAATTTGTCCTTTCCGTACTTCACTATGGTGTTCCCCAATATTCATTTGAAACATTTTCTGAGATACATGAATGCAACACAAAAACCTAATCTAAGAACAGTTGTTAAATGTTCATCTGGAGAAAAAAGAGAAAAAACAAATCTCATCCCTCTAAACCATCTTCTTTGATAAACTAGAAGGTTCACTTCTATCGAAACCTAAGAGACCTAAAACAAATCCTGAAAGTGTTTCAACTAGAAAATCAAACATAAAAAGAAGTAAAAAAAAGTAAATGGAAGTGAATTCATGCTATAACAGAAGAGAACATGCGGCAGGAAAAGGAGAGTCCTATTCTGACAATGCACCTGAAATTTTTCTAGTAACGAACACATAATTGAAAGAAAAACAACAATAATTGATGGGCATGCCTTGGTGGGTGGTAGGAACAAGAAAAAAGAACGAAACACACACACACACACAAACACACACAATACAAGTGGTGGCTCTAAACCTAATGGCCTCAATAATGGTCAAATCGTGTGCATCCATCCAACCAACCAACATCACCACTTCCCTCCCACGTAATGACAAACAGGAGGTTGACTATCAAACATCACACATTTTGTTCAATGGGTCCCAATCATAGCCTCACACGTGGCTTTGCTGTGACAAGGAAAACGACCACTGAGAATGGTGGGCCCCTGCCTTGTTTTTTTCTTTTTTTTTTTGGGGGGTTGGGGGGGGATACTGTTTCAAATAGCGACAAAAGTTCAGAATCGAACCCAAAATGGGCGCTCTGAAGAGCTTTTGATTGGGCTCATAATCTCTATCTATCATAGGCCCCTTGCTTCTCATAGGATGACTTAATTTTACAATTTTGACTGAATCTATAAAACAAAAGTTCTGGAGAGAACAGACACCAACTTACCAGAATTCGTTTGTTCCGTCATGCAGATGATATAAATTTGAACTCTCAGTCACTTAGATTTAAGATTCATGCATGATCTTAAATGACTGAATGCGTATATAGTTAGTAAATGAATAGAAACAATTCAAAAGCAGCAAAATAAGGATATGCTTTAGATTTAGAAAATGAAATGCTATCCTTCAAAGTTCTACAAACTGAGGTCCGAGGATCAGCTAACAATTCCATTCACCTCGTAAACATAGCTAAACCCATCACGCCTTCAAGGCATCCGAACGAGGCCTCCATAGTCCAAGTCTGTACTTGTGAGTGTACTTCAATATCAGCTTCCTCTGCCACAGACATGAAAATTTAGGCCAACAAGCACCATTGTGAAGACATTATTCAAACCAATATTTGTTCTAAATCAAATACGAGATATCTATAAAAAAAATTCTCTTGCAAAAACTTGTATTCCTCAATAATCATGACTGAGATTTGAAGTCAGCAGTGAGGTATTGATAGACCCACTACTACTGATTAATTTAGCAGAAAGAGAGCAGGGCGGAAACTAGCAGGTAACAGGTGTGATGTAAGTGTGGGACCCTTTCTGTACCAACAAACTTGAAAGCGGGAAAGGGGTGTGAATCCAGTAACTGTATAAGATAACTAAATGGGGGAATTGTAGATCTCTGTACACTTATGGAAATGAAGTGAGATCTGCAAGAATGGAAGCATTTTTTTTATGCATCTAACTGCATATCTATAGAGTATCAAATAATTTTATTCTAGACAGATCTTACCCAAAGGGGTTGCATCTGAACCAGCTTCGACGATGGTAGGTACCATTAGACTAAGACTAGTAATTGCACATGTAACTTTCCTTGGTTTAGTTAAATTGGTGATAAAAAAAATATTCAACATCCAAGGTATGCATGCTATTTAACTAGCCATTTGTAATCAGATTTTCACTTCAATGCCACAAGCCAAATATTTCCTTGACACTATATTCTTCTCTTTATAAGAAACTACGCTTTTATCAAGAGAACATGAAATAAAAACAAATATAAAAGGGCCTACATAAAGGAAACGTAGCAAAAGGAGCCACAAAGCTAACTATATAAAAGGGCTCCAATCCAAAACAATAATAACTAGAGAGTAAGAACAAAACTTATTAAAAACCAAAGTCTATAAAGAGACGTTAAACCTAAGAAGTGACCAAAACTCCTCTTATGAACTAAATATTAAATTCTTTAAAAAAAAATAAAAATAAAAAATAAAAAAAAAAAAACTTTAAGAAACCCTTTTTTTAACGAACAAAGTTACACAGTCTACAAATTCTTACCGAACTAATAATCCCAGAACAAAAGAGCTGAAGAACAAACTTATTTATTACATTTTAATATCAACGATCTGAAGTCTAATTAAAGCTATTCTATTGTGAAAACTAAAATATCAGTATAAAGTTCATAAAAGCTTGTATATGAAACTTTAAACCCATTTTAATTATTTTAATTTCTTCGACTATAGAAAAGTAAAATGTTTACATACTTCCAACTTTGAAAAGAGAAAATAATCCATAAATATCATATTTATATAAATATTAAAAATAGTAAAGAGCTAGTTTACACTTCAAGAGAATCTTAAAAGAAACTATCGTTCTCCCTAACAACTCTTCAAAAGTAGAGTTATATCGAGTCATTTTGTTAATAATCTTGCACACATACTCAACATTCTCTCATTAGTTATCTCATATACACTAATTAATTAGCATGAAATAGCTCATTATGGTCCTTTGATAAATCTAGTCTACTTGTATGCTTAATCTATTTTATTTTACAGAGTAGCCAAACCATTATGCTAAAGCAAATCTAAAAGCAATTATGTCGGTGATGAAATGGCTGGACCAATATGTTGAACCATGTGCTGAAGCAACTCTTGAGGCAATTCCTGTCGACAAGGACACATGGGCCTTTAATTCGAAGCAACAAACCACGCGGATACGTAACAAACCAATAGGAGGCTACCTATGTGGATGACTAATCTTTTTTCAACCTTAAATGTGAGCAAGGAAGCCTATAAAAGGAAAGCTCCCAAAAAAAGAAAGGGGGAGAAAAAGAGAGGGAGCCACGGAAAGAAAGGTAGCATAAAGCAGAAGACACAAGAAAAGAGAAGCTAAAGGAATACAGGATAAGGAAGAGAGGAATAAGGAGACCAACTCGTGGAAGCTTCCATCAAAGAGCTGCAGCAGGAATCTTGATAACCTCTCTTATTCTCCTTTCCTTTAATCTGTTATATGCTCTATGACTAAGATAGAACTTGTTGTATAAACAAATGAATATGTGGAGCTAAATTGTATACGTAAGGCAGGAGGTGTGGCTGTAGCTGAAGTATTCTGAATGTGTGATTTCTGTTTATTAAAGAGTTGTTATTAGTAAAAATTGTGCGTTTAGTTGGCCACTCTGCTCTCATAGTTGTTTCTCTTATCTGGAAAGATAGAGCACAAGTGAACCCCCCTTTAACGCTCTAGTTCCATTGCAAGGCTTTCCTTAAGGTAATGGAAGGTTTAGACATAAGTCTTCTCCTAGAGCTTTTCTTTTAACATAAACTTTTGAAATGGTTATGGGCGTAACCAATATGCAAGACTCCCGGAAGGGGGCTTGAATATATATTAAAAAGAGCAGAATTCACCATAAAATTTCAGCAACTTCTCTATTCCAACTCTCCTAGCCTAACCTCATTGTTGTTAAATGTCTCATTCACCCACTATTTGTGATAGCATAGTTATATTCTGAAATTCTTGATATTATACATGCATCGACACATCCACACTTGAACTCATCTAATTTTATAGCAATAGAAGTAACCAAAAAATAGGTTCCTTGAGAACTTGACACTCTACTTATTGCTTATTGCTGCGAGAGTGTATACTTGCACCAACACTTGTGAATGCTTCTTTTTTTTAATCATTTTGCTATAGACCTACACAAGCTGTCACTCCCACCTCATTTATATGTTTTTTATGTATAGTAATATCTAGAAAGAACTAAAAGACAGTATCGTGTGTGTCTTTTGGCAAAACAAACAATAGACCTGGTCCAACTCTTGTAACAAGAGTTCAGTGGGAATCATTAAAGTGGCAGAAAAAAATGAAAATACATTATAACGACTAGACTAGCTACCAAAAATTAACACCAAAAAAGTTATATGCAGAAGAAAGAAGGAATGCTCTTGGTTACTAGAGTTGCAACCTCCAGAAAGCTTATCAAATACAGGTTAATGAGCCAATGCCTATCCCTTTAGTTATTTTGGCGATAAAACAAGTCCAAGTCTTGTACTTACAAAAACAATAATGAGAATCAGGCTAAGGAAATACTTACATGTTTGCATGGAATTCCGAGTTTTTTCAGCTTAAGTGTGCGTGTAACAAGCAGCTTCTGGAAGTCACCAATCTCTGATTCAAGTTTAGCCACGTGTGACTCAACCCCATGCCCAACACCATTTAAAAATTCTGGTATCCCGACCTTCACTAGAACATAAATGTCAAAAAATCAAGCGCATATATATCTTATCTTATTGACTCCAAACTCAGACACTTAGGCCCCATTTACTTCAACGGAATGGTAATCAAGTAATGGAAATGGAAATGGAAATTTCATTTCCATTGATAGTATTTATGGAATGCGAAATTGGAACCAATAGGTGGGACACGCCACTAGTTCGGGAATCCCTACCCCATAAAAGAGGTACTCTCATTCCTCTCCTAAACCTTCATCAATCTCATTCCATCTATCGCATTCTCATTCTTTAGTTTGTGGTCCACCACCTTTCATTAACTGCTTCACATCCTAATCCTTTCCATTTCATCTATAATGAGACCAACAACTTTTTTATTAATTGTCAACAATTTTTCTCTCTGATTTACATTATTTAACATCAATGGGTTAGTGATTCCAATTCCAAATAACTCCTAGTAAACAACATGAAAAGAATAACATTCCGACTCCAATTGATTTCATTTTGATTCGGAGTAAGTAAACAATTCTGATCACAGACACAAAAGGAAATCATAGCAACCAAGATGACTGGCAAGCAAGACAGAGATCACAATACTAGTTAAGCATAATATGACTTATTGTACAGAAAATTAAGTAATACTTTTCAACTTTCGGAAATCTTAGATCATATTTTCTTCTCCCACTCCCATTTAATAGACAGTAAATCCATTAAGAAAATAAAGGTATCTTTCTAAGAAAACAAACTTGCATGGGGGAAAATGGGAGAATGTACAAGGACATACAAAAAAAAAGCTCATGAAAGGAATCATCAACTACGAGTCAATCCAAAGAATGATACCAAGCTGATAATTATAAACAATCCAATTAACAGACACATATAATGACCCATTAAATCTCACATCCTCCCACATGAACACCTCCGAAGACCTCTCAACTATTTCAAAAACCCTGCAGTTCCTCTCAAACCACTCACAAAATTTCCAGACAACAAGACTGCCATAAATTCATTTAACAAAGAGATAACAAATAAACTCCATTTCCTTGCCTATTCACATAACCATTCAGTAAACCATACATTCTTCCTCTCCTCTTTTTAGGTGACAACCTAAGTCAGTTTACTATCCATGTTCCAGAAACCAAATTAAGCATAAGGCTCATTACTTGGATTCAGATGAGAATAAAATTTTTGTAGAAATTAAAACAAATAAAGCACTTACCGACATATGGGATAGATTTTGAAAAGAATCTAGCAAATAAAGGAGCTGAGTATGGTTGCAGTATAGACCTATGGTTGGAGATAATCTGCCTCCATGCCATCCTTCTTGCTGTGGACAAAAAATCCATCAGTCTCAAATCATATGCATTTTCTCAAGGTCCTAAAAGGTTTTAAGCTTTGACGTATCTTACAGGAAGTTTTGAAGTTCTGTAGGTTCATCCTTTAAATTTAATTCAGAATGGTTATAAGTAGTATGAAATAACAAACGATCAGTGTATGTGGATTAGAAAAGAAAATGTTACCCTATCCAATTGCAACGAAGAAAAAAAAATATTCATGAGGTTAATAAACCAGACATCGGTCAATCGCCCAAATGTATTTTTAGCATTCACTTTTCATACCCACACCAAATGTAGTTCTAACTGAAATCGCATCTCCAATTGATTCTACACTTCGAAAATAAAACCTCCAACGAACTCTATGAATTAACAGAATGCTTGTTCCACCCCACTAAATATCGACATCTAATTCGCTTTAAATTCAAAATAACACCACAAAGAGTAAGAATTTTTCTAGCCCCAAAAAATAAATCAGAACTTCTCCCTGAAGCCAATCCTTCATTCTGTTTTCAGTTGTAGTTTCGTTTCTGCGTAAAATACACAATCCAATTGTACTATATACTTTTTAACAGAAATATCAATATGAAACTGAACAGAAATATTGCTCAAATCTGCAAATGCTTCCCCATATACGAATTCTGTAATGGTATAGCCAATACTCGAAAGGCCGACCACTATATCACACTAGGAAGTAGAAATTGATAGTCAAGAGAGCAGGAAATATCGAACAGCTTATCCAACCGCACCGAAATCGGTAGAAATTGGGATTTGATAGCTTAGAGTGGGAGAATCGACTGAACGCTTCCCAGGAAAAGAGAAACAGAGAGAAATATTTCACATCAAAACGGATTTACAATCATTTCCCTCCATTACGACTTAAAATCTTGTTTGGATTAAAAAATAATAATCGATCAGAATTAGCAGGATTTCTAACTCGAAATTGAAGTCGTTACAAACGTAGCCTACTTAAAAATAGAACAGAACAGACCTCGACGGTGAGAGAACAATAGCTGAAGGGAATGCAGCAGAAGACAGTAGTTGGCGTGACGGTGAGAGGCTGAAGCAGCGTGGCGGTGGAGGCGTTCCGGCGAGTGGCAAAAATGGGAGATGGAAAGAAACAACGAAGATGAAGATGGGTAGGGTTTAAAGATTTTTTTTAAAAGAAAAGTAAATTCTTTTATCGTTCCCTTATTATTTTCGGGGGGGGGGGGGGGGGGGGGGAATGGTTGAATGGTATTAAAAATATATATATATATAATAATAATAATAATAATAATATATTATTTTACAAAAATTCGGCGTCCTTACTGGCACAGCATCGCCTTGTGTCTACCCTTCAGGGAAGGGCCTCCTCGCTGGCACATGATCAGGTGTCTGGCTCTGATATCATTTGTAATGACCCATGGCACATCGCCTTGTGTCTACCCTCCAAGGAAGGGCCTCCTCGCTGGCACATGGTCAGGTGTCTGACTCTGATATCATTTGTAATGACCCATGGCACATCGCCTTGTGTCTACCCTCCAGGGAAGGGCCTCCTCGTTGGCACATGGTCAGGTGTCTGGCTCTGATATCATTTGTAATGACCCATGGCACATCGCCTTGTGTCTACCCTTCAGGGAAGGGCCTCCTCGCTGGCACATGGTCAGGTGTCTAGCTCTGATACCATTTGTAACGACCCAGACCCACCGTTTGCGGATATTGTCCTCAAGGCTCTGATACCATTTATAAAAGGGGTCTTGTTCTCCTCCCCAACCAATGTGGGATATTACTGGCACATCATCTTGTGTCTACCCCCTTTGGGAAGCCCAACGTTCTTGCTCGCACTCTTTCCTTCCTCCAATCAATGTGGACCCCCCCCCCCCGGCCAAAATCCAACCCCTTTGGGGCCTAGTGTCCTTACTGGCACATCGTCTTGTGTCTACCCCCTTCGGGGAAGGGCCTCCTCGCTGGCACATGGTCAGATGTCTGGCTCTGATACCATTTGTAACGACCTAGGCTCACTGTTAGCCGATATTGTCCTCTTTGAGCCTTTCCTTTTGCAGGGAAAGGTTTTCACATCTCCTCCCCAACCAATGTGGGACATCACAAAATCTATCCAAAAACTCGTAACGTTCCATGAGACATTCCAAGAATCATAAACATAATTAGCCCCTAATTGATTTTTAATTCGGAAGTTTAAAATTAATGTCTATATAACAACTCAAGTTCACCGCTACCAGATATTGTCCTCTTTGAGCTACCCTCAAGGCCTTAAAACTCGTCTACTAGGAGAAGGTTTCCACACCCCTATAAATGGTGTTTTGTTCTCCTCCCCAACCAACGTGGGACTCTCACAGACAGAGTAAGTATAAAAAAATAAAAACATATTAAAAAATTAAACTCATTTAAAAGAATATATATCAACAAAACCCAATACATATTTCTTGACCAAAAGGTCAGACATTAAAAAATGGAGTCACTAAACTCGGGTTTCTTTTTAAAAAGGGAGTCACTTGCATATAACTCATCTTCAATTAAGATCTTCTAGCTCGACCATACCCGACACATAAAGACAGTGACCACTCAACTCATACGTCAATCATTAGTTCCCGAAGAGCATGTACCATCTATAATGGTCCACGACAAACGCTTTGATGTTTCATAGAAAAATAGGCAATAAGATTAAGATCCACCTGGTAGGATGACTTGAATCACCCTCTTTCGATAATTCTGGTAATTAATTACGTGAGCACACAATATATTCGTGCTGAGGTTTATATATATATATATAACATTTCAAGACTTTTAACCATGGACAAAGGTAAATTACATAAATAATTTTATAGAGTTCAAATTTGAAACTGATGTTATGGGCTCACATTGGTAGACTTAGATTTCAAAGGATAGAATCGAATTTTCATTAAGGATATATTGGTGACACCCATAAGCTAATTAGGTAAGTGGTCTTACTATCGACATGGTTATATTTGATGTTGACACTGGTTCTGCACGTGTCATATATACTGATATGTGTGAATTATCTGTGAATCAATATGTTTATATTATGTTTATGTTATGTTATAATATGTGAATTGTATGATAATATTTACGGTGTGATGTGTTCAATGATATGTTTGAGATATGATACGAGAATGATGCACTAAACGTAATGTAACGATAGAAGTAAGATGTGTTCACGAAACGTTAAGGTTAGGTTACGTCTCGAAGTGCTATGGATATGAGAGATTGATAAAAGAATATGGTTAGAATACGGGTAGAAAGGGATGAGATGATGATAGATTGATAGAACGATAGAACGATAGCGTTAGAGTATGTTCATGTAACGATATGACTACGATAGGTATAAGAATGTTAAGGCTATGATAAGTTAAGGAACGATATGGCCACGAAGTGTTTACGATATGATATGATTATGATACGACATGTGAATGATGGATGTATATAAATGAAGACGATATGAAATATGTTATGGTACGACATATGTGATAAATTGACATGTTTATGGTACGATATATTGTCATGCGATATGTTATGGTATGATATATATATGATGAAAATTATTTGAGATGTATGGAACGCTAGCGGGGTGGTATTAAATGATAATGAAAATGAAAAAATGTTGGGACTTCATACATTAGGGGATACCCCTTAGCCTTCACGATAGTACGGAGGCGTACGTTACGAGGCAGGAATGCGATCACTATGGTTATCGTAATGCTGCAACGATCAGGCAAGGGTACGATCATTATGGTTAACCTAATGCTGCCGTGACGGTTACTAGTTCTAACGGGTGTCTGGCCTAAGGAGCTCCCGGAGTACGCTCGCCTGACAAGGAAGGTGGCTCAACGGTGTGTGAATTGACTGGTGAGTCCATACTCGCATGTATGGACTGTGTGTAGAGAATATGATATACATCCAAATTACCCGTTAGGACAATATCGTAGGAAAATGGATTTAAATGATAGGTCTTGTCATTGCATTTGCATGTTCTTGCATTTAACTTCCAATAGTGGGGTCACTTACTGAGTATTTCTTTAAATACTCAAACCATATGCTACTACATTTCTCAGGTTAAGGCAAGACATTCACGTACGGCTGACGACAACATCGCAACTCGAGACCATGACACATGCATAGAATAGTGATATTTATTTTCTTAGACTTAGGCTAGAATAGGATATTTTTAACTTAAACGCTTATTTATTTTATTTAGTATTTTGTTGTGTCGTTTTAAAGATGTTTTCAAAACACGTAAGTTCATGGCTGTGTTTTAAGATAAATGTTATGTTTTATGGAATTTAAATGAAGTCTCCCGCATTCAATGTTTATGGTACGTATACAGTAGCGACCTTAAATTAAGTAGAAAATTTTGGGTCGTTACAATAACTATGACATAAGTACGTTTATCATCGTAATCATGTCGGGTTTAAAAATAGGTCCATTTTAGTCCAACCAAATTTAAATTAATGAGAGAGAAAAAAAAATGAATCAAAGAAATTTGCTAATATTAATAGGCATGTGATCGTGGGCATGTTTAGAGTACTAAAATCTTTGATTGTTTGAATATTTTTAGAAGGGGACAAGAAAAAATGTTAATATTCTATAAATTAACATTAAAATTTTAAGATGACTTTAATTTGGTTCGAATCTGATGAGTAAATTGACACCGAACTATGTGCCAGCGAGGAGGGTGTTCCCCGAAGGGGTAGATGAAGATGCTAGCCCTAAAAGGAGGTGGATTTGTCGGGGGGTCCGACATCGATTGGAGAAAGGAAAGAGTGCCAGCGAGAACGCTGAGCCCGGAATGGGGGTGGATTGTGATGTCCCACATTGGTTGGGGAGGAGAACATGAAGGGAAGCCCGAAAGGGAAAGCCCAAAGAGAACAATATCTGCTAGCGGTGAACCTGGGCCGTTACAGGATGATATCGTAATAATTTTTCTTAGAAGCAAGTGAGTGAAGACAAAATATATTGAAAGAACTCGTGTTGGTCGGTGGAACTAGTTTCCACTCTTTGAAGCAATGAGTAGGTAACATGGTTATATCGCACGGGAATACAAGAAAACGTCGGGATTATCAGATTTGAACTCGAATTCCAAATTTTGATCTAAATCGTGTCCGGAATGAATTTAGGAGGGATGATCTAAGAATACGAGGAAGAAGTCTCACATTGAAGAAGGTAAGGAGTAGGTTTGGGAAAGAAGATGATGACGACGACAATGATGATAAAAGTGGGTGATGGTGGTCACCGACCGTCACGAAAGATAGCAAGGGCAGCTTTAGCTATATCGGAGAACGTATGTTATTTTTTAAAAAAATATATTATTATCATTATTTTACTATTTAAAAATTGTCACGCGACTCTCGTGAATTATTTAACCAATTATACTAACAAACGTCCCAAAATTGAGCATTTTCTAAACGCTAGTGACTAAGTTGTTCAATTTTGTGTAACAACCTAAGTCCACCGCTCCCACCGCTAGCCGATATTGTCTTTTTTGTATTTTCTCTTTCGAGACTGCCCCGTTGTAAAACGTCACACCCTTATAAACAATGTTTTGTTCTTCTCTTCAACTGATGTGAGAACTTCCGAACTGATGTGAGCCATTCTCAGGTTGTATTATATCCGAGACTATTTTTCGTTATTACTATGTAATGCTAATAGAACATTTTAATTCTTAAAATTTAATAAATAATAATTTTATAATTTTAATTCTTAAAATTTAATAAATAATAATTTAGTCTTTATATTTAAAAAAAAAATTATTAAAATTATTATAAGTTACAGTATATATCATATTTGATATTTTATTATAAGATAAATATCTAGATATCTTTCCATATCTTTAGATATTTACCTTAACTATCGTATCATTTAGATGGGGTGGTTTAAGCAAACATTCTCAGAGGAATATTGTAACAACTCAGATCCACCGCTAGTAGATATTGTCCTCTTTGGGCTTTGGGCTTTTCCCTTCCCCTCAAGACTTTAAAACGGGAAGGTTTCCGGTTTCCACACCCTTATAAATGGTGGTTTGCTCTCCTCCCCAACCAATGTGGGGACATCACAATCCACCCCACTTCGGGGCCCAGCGTCCTCGCTGGCACTCTTTCCTTCCTCCAATCGATGTGGAACCGCCCCCAAATCCACCTCCCTTTGGGGCCAGCGTCCTTACTGGCACACCGCCTCGTGTCTACCACCCTTCGGGGAACAGCAAGAAGGCTGGCACATCGTCCGATGTAATCCACCTCCTTTTGGGGCCAGCGTCCTTACTGGCACACCGCCTCGTGTCTACCACCCTTCGGGGAACAGCAAGAAGGCTGGCACATCGTCCGATGTCCGACTCTAATACCATTTGTAACGACCCAGATCCACCGCTAGCAGATATTATCCTCTTTGGACTTTCCCTGTCGGGCTTCCCCTCAAGGCTTTAAAACGCGTCTACTAGGGGAAGGTTTCCACACCCTTATAAATGCTGGTTTGTTCTCCTCCCCAACCAATGTGGGACATCACAGATATGATTCTGACCGAAAGAATATTTTAAAAAGTTTAAAACATTTCTCGTATTTTTTTCTTAAAAAAAATGATTAAAAAATGAAAAATAGAATTGGAATCGAATGTGTGTCTTCTCATTAATATTCATAAATATGATACCAGCTACCAACTAATACCTAGGAATAAGAAACCACTAATATCTACGAATAAGAAAAAATATAAACTAATTAAATATTGAGAATAAAATAAAATATTAAGATATATTTCATGATTAATATATTCTCTAAATATTATATTTTAATAAAAATATTTAAAATTTAAAAAAAAATTAACTGAGTTTATTTATTTATTAATATTATTATTAAAAAAAATGTTATTATTATTATGAAATTTTCAAATCTTCGTGGCAAGCACTTCTAGTAGAGATCTGAAGAAAATAAATAAATAAATAAATAATTTCAAATGTGGACAACGAGAAGAATAAAAAATTAAAAAAAAATGTGGATCTAGCTGACGTGGATTGAGATTTGAGAGAGAGAAAAAACGGGACCACATATTGTTGGTGCGGAAGACGTGAGAAGACAATCCACGTGTTCAATAAATATAATGACGCAAAAACCTATAATTTAATAATTTTAATTTAATTATAAATTTATTTGAGTTATGTCGGGTTGAAATATATGATAATAGTATATGGGTCGTAGGTAACAAAACGTTCTTTGCAACGGTGCGAAAATTTTTCACTAACCGACGCATTTTAAAAATATACCTATTTAATTTCATAATTATTTTATTTATTAAAGAGTAATTTTTTTAAATATATATGGGAATTGATATGATTTATTTTTTAATATATAAACATGTAGGTTTGTATCTGTTTGTCAAGTTAGATTGTGAGGTGACTCAATCTAGAACGGTATGTAATAGTCTAAATCCTTCGCTACTAGATATTGTTCGCTTTGATTCCTCCCTTAGGGCCTAGTGTCCTCGTTGGCACACTGTCCGATGTCTGACTCTTATATCATTTGTAACAGTTCAAGCCCACTGCTAGTAGATATTCTCTCTAACCGATATGGGATCTCATAATCTACCTCTCTTGGGGGTCCAACGTCCTTGCTGATACATTGTCCGGTGTTTGACTTTGACACCATTTGTAACAGTCCAAGCCCACCGCTCGTAGATATTCTCTCCAACCAATGTGAGATCTCATAATTCACCTCTCTTGGGGGCACAACATTCTCGTTGGTACATCGTCCAGTGTCTGACTTTGATACCATTTGTAACAGTCAAAGCCCACCGCTGGTAGATATTCTCTCCAACCAATGTGGGATCTCATAATCTACCTCTCTTGGGAGCCCAATGTCCTCGTTGGTATATTGTCCGGTGTCTGACTTTGATACCATTTGTAACAGTCCAAACCCACCACTAGTAGATATTTTCTCCAACCGATGTGAGATCTCATAATTCACCTCTCTTGGGGGCCCAACGCTCTCGCTGGTACATCGTCCCGTGTCTGACTTTGATACCATTTGTAATAGTCCAAGCCCACTACTAGTAGATATTTTCTCCAACCGATGTGAGATCTCATAATTCACCTCTCTTGGGGGCCCAACGTTCTAGTTGGTACATCGTCTAGTGTCTGACTTTGATACCATTTGTAACAGTCCAAACCCACCGCTAGTAGATATTCTCTCCAACCGATGTGGGATCTCATAATCTACCTTTTTTGGGAGCCCAACGTCCTCGCTGATACATTGTCCAGTGTCTGACTTTGATATCATTTATAACCGTCCAAACCCACCGCTAGTAGATATTCTCTCCAACCGATGTGAGATCTCATAATTCCCCTTTCTTGGGGACCCAACGTTCTCGTTGGTACATCGACTAGTGTCTGACTTTGATACCATTTGTAATGGTCCAAACCCACCGCTAGTAGATATTCTCTCCAACCGATGTGAGATCTCATAATTCACCTCTCTTGGGGGCCCAACGTTCTCGTTGGTACATCGTCCAGTGTCTGACTTTGATACATTTGTAACAGTTCAAACCCACCGCTAGTAGATATTCTCTCCAACCAATGTGGGATCTCATGATCCACCTCTCTTGGGAGTCCAACGTTCTCGCTCATACATTATCCGGTGTCTGACTTTGATACCATTTGTAACATTTCAAACCTACCGCTAGTAGATATTCTCTCCAACCAATGTGAGATCTCATAATTCACCTCTCTTGGGTGCCCAACGTTCTCGTTGGTACATCGTCCAGTGTCTGACTTCGATACCATTTGTAACAACTCAAGCCCACAGCTACCGGATATTGTCTGCTTCGGCCCCTCTCTTTCATTGGCACACCGCCCAGTGTCTAGCTCTGATATCGTTTGTAATAACCCAAGCCCACTGTAACAGATATTCTCTCCAACGGATGTGGAATCTCACACAATATCAAATCTTACTTCTAGATCTTCCATCATACACGAAATCAATTTTGTCTTATGTATTGGTTGATCCAAATTTGTTTGAAAAATAGAAAAGCTAAATTAATTTTTTAAAAAAGTTTAATTATAAATATTTATTAATATTAAATTCATGACCAGAAAATACCTAATAATAAATAAGTATAAAAACGGTTGTGTTGGTAGTTTGTAGGTGGGAGCCAGCTGATTAGGGTGTGGCATTAATTAATAACATAAATTAAATACAAAATATTCACCGACTTTTTTTTCTCCACAGCCCTAATAAATACATTGGCTTTCCTAACTATATATGACGTGTCAACATTTCATTGGCTACCATACTCCTCATTTAATTTTTGTAATAAATCCGCTCAACTGCGTCTTAAATGGCATTCCTCTTCCTCCCATCTCTTTTCCCCCAGTAAATTACCATTTCACCCTTTGTCAAATTACCATTTTATCCCTACTGCTCTCCGTTATTGTCTGTTTAGACTTGTTTTGTATTGACGTCAGATTCACAGTTTTAAAACGCGTCTATTAGGGAGAAGTTTCTACACCTTTGGAAGAAATATTTTGTTTCCCCTCTCCAACCGAGGTGGGATCTCACAATCCACCCCCTTTGTTAACTCAACGTCTTCATTGGTACGGTGTCTGACTCTAATACCATATTTTCAGCCTAAGCCCACCACTAGCAGATATTGTCTACTTTGGTTCGTTACATATCATCGTCAGCCTCATGGCTTTAAAACACGTTTACTAATGAGAGATTTGCACGCCCTCATAAGGAATGTTTCGTCCTCCTCTCCAACTGAGATGGGATCTCACAATCCACCCCCGTTCAGTGTCTGGGTCTGATACCATCTGTAACAGCCTAAGGTCAACACTAGCAGATATTGTCTGCTTTGGTCCACTACATATCGTCATCAGCCTCATGACTTTAAAACACGTCTACTAATGAGAGATTTGCACACCCTTATAAGGAATATTTCGTCCTCCTCTCCAACCGAGGTGGGATCTCACAATCCACCCTTGTTCAGTGTCGGGCTCTGATATCATCTGTAATAGCCTAAGGTCAACACTAGTAGATATTGTCTGCTTTGGTCCGTTACATTATCATCGTCAGCCTCGTGGCTTTAAAACACGTTTACTAATGAGAGATTTGCACGCCCTCATAAGGAATGTTTCGTCCTCCTCTCCAACCGAGGTGGGATCTCACAATCCACCCTTGTTCAGTGTCTGACTTTGATACCATCTGTAACAACCTAAGGTCAACACTAGTAGATATTGTCTGCTTTGGTTCGTTACATATCATCGTGAGCTTCATGACTTTAAAACGCGCCTGCACACCCTTAGAAGAAATGTTGCGTCCTCCTCTCCAACCGAGGTGAGATCTCACAATCCACCCTTGTTCAGTGTCTGACTTTGATACCATCTGTAACAACCTAAGGTCAACACTAGTAGATATTGTCTGCTTTGGTCCGTTACATATCGTCGTGAGCTTCATGACTTTAAACCGCGCCTACTAATGAGAGATTTGCACACCCTTAGAAGGAATATTTCGTCCTCCTCTCCAACCGAGGTGGGATCTCACAATCCACCCTTGTTCAGTGTCGGGCTCTGATATCATCTGTAATAGCCTAAGGTCAACACTAGTAGATATTGTCTGCTTTGGTCCGTTACATTATCATCGTCAGCCTCGTGGCTTTAAAACACGTTTACTAATGAGAGATTTGCACGCCCTCATAAGGAATGTTTCGTCCTCCTCTCCAACCGAGGTGGGATCTCACAATCCACCCTTGTTCAGTGTCTGACTTTGATACCATCTGTAACAACCTAAGGTCAACACTAGTAGATATTGTCTGCTTTGGTCCGTTACATATCGTCGTGAGCTTCATGACTTTAAAACGCGCCTGCACACCCTTAGAAGAAATGTTGCGTCCTCCTCTCCAACCGAGGTGAGATCTCACAATCCACCCTTGTTCAGTGTCTGACTTTGATACCATCTGTAACAACCTAAGGTCAACACTAGTAGATATTGTCTGCTTTGGTCCGTTACATATCGTCGTGAGCTTCATGACTTTAAACCGCGCCTACTAATGAGAGATTTGCACACCCTTAGAAGGAATATTTCGTCCTCCTCTCCAACCGAGGTGGGATCTCACAATCCACCCTTGTTCAGTGTCGGGCTCTGATATCATCTGTAATAGCCTAAGGTCAACACTAGTAGATATTGTCTGCTTTGGTCCGTTACATTATCATCGTCAGCCTCGTGGCTTTAAAACACGTTTACTAATGAGAGATTTGCACGCCCTCATAAGGAATGTTTCGTCCTCCTCTCCAACCGAGGTGGGATCTCACAATCCACCCTTGTTCAGTGTCTGACTTTGATACCATCTGTAACAACCTAAGGTCAACACTAGTAGATATTGTCTGCTTTGGTCCGTTACATATCGTCGTGAGCTTCATGACTTTAAAACGCGCCTGCACACCCTTAGAAGAAATGTTGCGTCCTCCTCTCCAACCGAGGTGAGATCTCACAATCCACCCTTGTTCAGTGTCTGACTTTGATACCATCTGTAACAACCTAAGGTCAACACTAGTAGATATTGTCTGCTTTGGTCCGTTACATATCGTCGTGAGCTTCATGACTTTAAACCGCGCCTACTAATGAGAGATTTGCACACCCTTAGAAGGAATATTTCGTCCTCTTCTCCCACCGAGGTGGGATCTCACAATCCACCCATATTCAGTGTCTGTGTCTGATACCATCTATAACAGCCTAAAGTCAACACTAGTAAATATTATCTGCTTTGACCCGTTACGTATTACCGTCAGCTTTACGATTTTAAAACACATCTATTAACGAGAGGTTTCTACGTTCTTCTAAATAAATAATTTCTTTAAAAAGAAAAAGATAATTCTTTTTCAAATTTCTATGAAGAGGTGGCTTTAGCTGATCAACCACCCCATGCCTCCATGTGGGGTCCATTCCACACCTACTCATGTGAATTCCGCCAATGGCATTTTCGTAATTATAAGAAAAACGAAGGGCAAAAGAGAAAGCAAGGGACTATAAGAATCCCAGTTGAAAATTAAGGGAAAAGAAAACGAAAATGTCTGTGGCGACGGAGGAAATCAAAGCCAAAGGAGCCGAAGTCTACAAAGGAGACGAGATTTGCCAAGAGAAATCCAAGGAATTGCTGAAGGAAATCGGTCTCCCAAATGGGCTTCTGCCATTGAAGGACATTGAAGAATGTGGGATCGTGAGAGAAACAGGGTATGTGTGGCTGAAGCAGAGGAAGAACACGACCCACAAGTTCGAGAAGATCGGGAAGCTGGTGTCGTATGCGACGGAGGTCACGGCGGTTGTGGAGAAGAACAAGATCAAGAAACTCACCGGAGTTAAGACGAAGGAGCTTCTGATTTGGGTGAGTTTGAGTGATATCTATGTGGATGATCCACCCACCGGAAAGATCACGTTTCAGACTCCGGCGGGATTGTTTAGGACTTTTCCGGTGTCGGCGTTTCAGGTTGAAGAGCCGTTGAAGCAGGTGAGTGAAAAGGAACATGGTGTGGGCGCTGTCGGAGTCAAGGAGGTCTGATCTGTATGTCTTGTGGTTTTATATAATGAAATGAATGTTTTATAGCTAATAAATTATGTGTTGTAGCTTGAGAATTTGGTTTGCTGTCTGATACTGTCTGGATTTGGGATCATTGCATTCATGTTTGTATTAAATGGTGCCTTGATCTCTCTGTTTTTTTGATGTTATATGGGTTTTTGAGGGGTTGGGAGAAGGCTCGAGAGGGGTCGAGCCTTGCGGGGAGGTAGTTCGAGAGCTCTAGAATGATGTACTTTGTTCGTTAGTCTTGGGAGGAGTAGGAATCACGACTCTTCACAAGGGTATGATATTGTCCATTTTGAGCTTTAAGCTTTCATGGCTTTGCTTTGGGTTTCCCCAAAAGGTCCCATACTAATCGAGATAGTATTCCTCACTTATAAACTCGTGATCTTCCGCTAAATTAACCCATGTGGGACTTACTCCCAATCATCCTCAACAATCCTCCCCTCGAACAAAGTACACTTTAAGCCTCAGATGGAGCTCTCGAATAGCCTCTCCTGAGGCTTATGGAGCTCTTGAATAGCCTCTCCTGAAGCTTATGGAGCTCTCGAATAGCCTCCCCTTAATTGAGGTTCGACTCACTTCTCTGGAGCCCTCGAACAAAGTACACTATAAGTCTCCCTTGAGGCTTATGGAGCTCTCGAATAGCCTCCCCTTAATTGAGGCTCGACTCATTTCTCTGGAGCCATCGAACAAAGTACACCCTTTATTCAACACTTTAGTCACTTTTGACTACACCTTCGAGGCTCACAATTCTTTGTTCGATATTTGAGGATTCTATTGACATGATTAAGTTTAGGGTATGACTATGATACCACGAGAATGTTTGCTTAATCCACCATATGTAAATGATGTGAAAGTTATCTTATTTATAATCAAATAAATTAAAGGATATGAAAATAACAATAAATGGAAAGATATCTAAATATCTAGATGTTTGTCTTGTAATAAAATATCAAATATGATATATATGGTAAACTATAATTTATTATTAAATATCCTTAACAGCTCTCTACCGTGTCTCCATATTGGCTTTCGTCTCCCCCATAATGGGTTTTCACTGAAAATTGTTTCTAATTGGGGGGAGGTTATCTTCTCCTTAATGTAGATGCGTTTTAAAATCGTGAGGTTGATGACGATATGTAATGGGTCAAAATGAACAATATCGACTTGGGCTGTTACAAATGGTATTAAAGTACGAGGGTGTGTTAGCGAGGACGTTAGACCACAAGGTGGGTGGATTGTGAGATCTCACATCGGTTGGAGAGGGGAACGAAACATTTCTTGTAAGGGTGTGGAAATCTCTCTTTAGTGAACGTGTTTTAAAATTATGAGGTTGATGGCGATGCATAACAGAAAAAAATGGACAATATTTGGGTCCCGAAGGGGCTGGATTGTGAGATCCTACACCCGTTGAAGAGGGGAATGAAACATTCCTTATAAAGGCGTGAAAGCCTCTCCTTAGTAGACATGTTTTAAAATTATGAGGCTGACGACGATACATAACGGGCCAAAACGGACAATATCTGCTAACGGTGAACTTAGGCGGTTACAAATATTTGAGTAGATACTGGGCGGTGTGCCAGCGAGGACATTGGACCTCCAAGGAGGGTGGATTGTGAGATCTCATATTGGTTGGAGAAAGGAACGAAAACATTCATTATAAGAGTGTGGAAACCTCTCTTTAGCAAACATGTTTTAAAAAATCGTGAAGCTGACAATAACGGTCCAAACTTCATAATATTGTTTCATGTGGTCTTCCCAGATATCATGTTCGGAATGAAGTGCCTTCTAGATATTCAAATCCGTCACATCTCTACCATCTTTCATAAAACCAAACAACCACTTTGATAATGGGAAAGACAAGATGAGACCTAACTTTTAGGGTCGGGGAAAACGTAATCACACGCAATCATGGTTCATGATGGGACCTAACTTTTTGTGAAGAATTCTGTGAGCTTACTTTCTTTTCTAGGTAGGGTTGGATGCATAGTACTTCTCTATGCATGGTTCACACACGTTCGCATGAATCCACTAGGCGAGTTCATATACGAAGTCTATAAGCCTGACTACAGGCTAACACATGCTCACGTTGTCGTAAACCAATGGAAAGAAAGGAACTCGTATCATATAATGGTGTATATGTTTATACAAAACATATTGGAGAAGTATCCTAGGCTCGCGACATACTAGGGGTGTACATTCAACCCGACAACCCGGACCAACCCAACCCGAACTATAAGAGTTGAGTTGGGTTGGATTAGCATTTCGGGTAGGGTTTGGTTCATTTTTCTGAACCCAAACTGAATCGGTTCGGTTTCGAATTCGTGGACAAACTTTCGGGTTGACCCGAGCCAAATAGAAATAAATAAAATATATTAAGAATTCTTTTGTATTAATGGGTTTGTCAGAGTGATATATAGGCTAGTTTAAGGACACTAACGCCCGCCCGTGTTCGAAACTATTCACATTTAAATATATGGATTATTGTTTTTGGTTTTATGACAATGTTGAACTATGTTAATATGTTACAATTTTATTGAATTTGTTTTTTTTATATGGTTTATTGTTTTTTCGTTTTATGACAATATTGAACTATGTTAATATGTTACAATTTTATTGAATCTGTTTTTTTTTTTTTTTTTGTCAATAATTATAGATGGATTTGTGTTTGTTTGTGAACTTTTAATTCGAATAATTATAAATTGTGGATAAATAAAACTTAAAAAAAATTTGACAACAACTCGAAAATAGAGGGTTGGGTTGTAAAAAGTTTCGGGTTGGGTTGCGTTACCAATCCAACCAACCCTAACTTTTGGGTTGTATAAAAAAAAAATTCATGGTTTATTGTTTTTCGTTTTGTGACAATGTTGAACTATGTTAATATGTTACAATTTTATTTAATTTGTTTGTTTTTTTTTTTTTGTCAATAATTATAGATTGATTTGTGTTTGTTTGTGAACTTTTAATTCGAGTAATTATAAATTGTGGATAAATAAAACTTAAAAAAAAATTTGACAACCCAACCCGGACCCACTCCGAACCCAACTCGAAAATAGAGGGTTGGGTTGGGTTGCATTGAGTTGGGTTATGAAAAGTTTCGGGTTGGGTTGGGTTACCAATCCAACCAACCTTAACTTTTGGGTTGGATAAAAAAAAAATCCCTCAACCCAACCGAGATCATGTACACCCCTACGACATATCATATGCATAAGATCCTGTATTATCGAATCATGATATTACTATCCTAACGAGACATACTTACATGTACATGACATATCTTTCATTATTATCGTACATGTCTTATCAGTGTCTCGTAGGCGTAACGTAAACATGATATCATAATATACATGGATTGACATACTCGAAGTACATGTTGCTGCGGAATATTGGCTAAATAGCTACCTTAGTGACCTTAAATTCTTCCAATTATGTCAAAATCGGCTCCTTGGTGGAATGTTGTAAGAGATCTTAAATAGAGTTACCTAAGCCATCAAAGTTGAGTTGGAGCCGAACCCACCCCAAACAGGGAGGGGATTCCCCGCCCACCCCGAACAGAATTATATTCATTGTCCCATTTGTAACGGCCCAGATCCACCGCTAGCAGATATTGTCTTCTTTGGGCTTTTTCTTTCGGGCTTCCTCTCAAGGCTTTAAAACGCGTCTGCTAGGAGAAGGTTTCCACACCCTTATAAATGGTGGTTTGTTCTCCTCCCCAACCAATGTGGGACATCACAATCCACCCCCTTCGGGGCCAGCGTCCTCGCTGGCACTCTTTCCTTCCTTCCAATCGTTGTGGGACTGCCCCCAAATCCACCCCTTTTGGGGCCAGCGTCCTTATTGGCATACTGCCTCGTGTCTACCCCCCTTCGGGGAACAGCGAGAAGGCTGACACATCGTCCAGTGTCTGACTCTGATACCATTTGTAACGTCCCATATCCACGTCCACGGCTAGCCGATATTGTCCTCTTTGGGCTATATATATATATATATATATAATTTTGAGACTCTATTTTTTAAAATTCAACCATATATATATTTTTAAATAATACTTTTATTTTTTTTTAAGATTTTATTAATGAAAATTATAAAAATTATAATATTTTTATACATTTAGCCTTTTATTCTTTTAACCATCCGAAATTTCTATTATTCTAAACCCTATTTCACGTCCCCGCCACACCACCCTCCCATTACCAGCCACTGCACCCCGCCCCCACGGTCGCCTCACGCCGCTCCTGTCCGACGTCGTCTCAGCGGTTGCCGCCGCACGCTGCACTCTCAACTGTTGCAGTCTCAGTATTCCGTCGAACTCGCCGTTGCTCCCTCCCTCTCATACTCTCTCGCCTCTCCGAGCAGTCAGAAACAGTGGTTCAGCCACTAACCCTCGGCGTCGGTGAGTTCGTGCCGACCCTTACGCGCGCTGCCGCTCGATTTTCAGATACTTAGGTGTTGATTTTTTGTTTGATTCTTTACTTTGTTTCGTTGGTTTATGTTGACTTGTTTGGTTTCGTTGTTGATTTCTTCTTCAACCAATGTTGAACTAAGAACGTATGCATTACAGAGTAGAGAAAGGACAGATTGAATAACTAAATTAAAGGAACAACAAGACGTATTATTCTTCATCTGAATCAATAAATAAAAAAGCCAAAAAAAAAAAAAAAAAAAAAAGAAAAAAGAAAAGGAGAAAAGAAAGAAAGAACAGGCTTTAAGAAGAAGATTTCAATCACTATTTTTTTTTTTTTTTTTGTTAACCTCCATTACTTGATTTTAAGTGTAGTATCTCTGAAGGGGTGACATTCTCAATGGTGAAGAAGAGGAAGCATAGCGAGACTTTGCCGGCAGTACCGGTTAAGAAGGATGATGTTGCCCCTGAGAGATCCAAGCGGACGCTCACGGGTTGGAAAGACAAGGAAGTCATAACAAAGAGTGAATCTGATTCTGATCATGCTGTTTTTCGAAATAAAGAGAAAGTTCTTGTCACTTGTTCCCGCCGAATCAATTTCAGGTATGAAATATAGACAGGTCAATTTGACTTGCATACTTACATATGGAACATGAACACTTGAATCAATTGGGCTGCTGATAGTTTCCAGATTTTTATATGATACAAAAATTCTTATTTCATTTTCTCTTCTGGTACAAGGTGTAATCCATTAATGTAATCTTTAATTCACTTGTTAGTTTAGTAATATGATTGGTGAAGTTAAAGAAAGTAAGAAGCGTTTATTGTAATTGTACTTTGTGTTATACTGTTCTAGTGCTCTTTAAGTCGATTATCGATTTCCCTGCAAGAAGAACACGGTTCAAATGCAATGTAGAGTAGGTTTAAGAGGAAAACCAAGAACGATTTTGATGAATGCTGTCATAGCTGTACATGGGCTATGTGATTAGAAAGAAATAGTTGATATTGATTGACTGCCTCCATTATGTTCTTGCTAGCAAATACCACTACTTTTGTTTTGGATCTTCCAAATCATTCCCGTGGGACGTCCGGACCCTTTCTTTTTTCTGATCCTTCGATAAAACGATTCATTCTCTTCTTAAAAAATAGGAGGTAGAACCAATAAATATTTTTTTTTCGATTCATCCCGGGAGTTAAATACCTCATTCAAGAATTGTGTTTTTGATCTTTCCTTTTGGTGTTCACTCTCTACACCTTTCTGTTGTTACATCATTTTAGTTGAAATACGTTGGTGTAGCTTTTTGTAAAATCTTTTAAGAGGTATATACAGGGTCAGTTAGTTAGTGATGCAACATTTCACTCATCATTAAAAAGTTTGTCTTCCTTGAGAGTCGTGGCGATTTTATTAAACCTTTGTGATTGATTAGGTATCGGCATTTGATGTTGAATATGGTATCACTTTTGCCACATTGTAAGAAGGATAACAAGGTGGAGTCAAGGTCCACCAAGGGTGCAACACTGAATGAGCTGGTTGAGCTCAAGGGTTGTTCTTCCAGCCTATTTTTTGAGGTTAGAACTTTTTCTTTGCACCTTGTCATATCAAACATGGAATTCAATTCATAATCGGGAATTTGTTTGATACAAGCTAGAATGATAAATTTTTTGCTTCTGTTGTGTTGTAAGGATGCACTAAATTTCCATTTCTTTTCGTTCTATTATCATCCTTGCTGCCTTTTCATCAAGTTTTTCCACTCGTTCTGTAACAATAACTTTGAATTAATTTTTGCGTTCTTGATTTGTAAATGTCTTTTTGTCCCTTGGATTTTGATCCTGCAAAGTCGAATTAATCGTTTTATTTCCAAAGCTTATTGCAAGATTTTTCAGTTCTGTTTCTTTCTGTTGTTATTATTTCTAACATTTTACATGCTATATAGCATTTACATGAATTTACTTATTGATCTTTTTGTCTATACTTCCAGTGTAGAAAACATAAAGATCTCTATTTATGGATGGCAAAGTGCCCTAGTGGACCATCTGTGAAGTTTTTAGTTAATGCCGGTAATTTTAATGTGCAATCAAATCTTATTACTCGATTTCATGGCAGAAGTTGTATTGGATTTCTTAATTAAATACAGTTTGCTTACTTTTCCATTGTTTTTTTTCAGTGCATACAATGGAAGAACTGAAGCTTACAGGGAACCATCTGAAAGGTTCCCGTCCGATTTTGACATTCTCATCAAATTTTGATAAAGATGCCCACTGGAAACTTCTGAAGGAAATAATTGTTCAGGTATCAATGGAAAAGTTTTTTCAAGTAATTCAATTTTGAACTATTTTCATTTTTTTGAAAAAGAAAACGTATTTCATTGTTGTATGAAATGGGAAAAGGAGTAAAAAACTTGAAACATGAAAAGGTGGATTATAAGAAACTTCTCCAATTTGTAAGTAACGAGCAAAGGCTATAAACTCTAAATGGATATTTACACTTTGCACCTTAGCAAACACAAACATGGGTACAATGTTACATCAATTTTAAAAAAGTTGGACATATATATATATATTTATATAAAATGTATATGTATATATTGACATATTAATAGTTCTTTACTAATAAAACATGTAAATTTAATTTAAAAACAAAGTATACTTACTCAAAACATACAAAGTTAAGTCATTAATGATATTTAAATTCTTAATGATATCAAGGGATCTAGTGGGTATAACTTGAGAAGAATATGTCATCCTAATACTTTAGAATTGATCGATGTATAAGGATTCAATTTATAAGAAGATATCTTTTTCTTTTACCTTATTCGTATGTTAAATATTTTTCAGAGCCATGTCCAAAATTAGAAAAAATATATTTATTTTAGACATGTTTTTAACATGTCAAACACATGCCCGAAGCGTGTCAGGACCTGTCTGAAAATAATAAAATAATGTTTGCACGACTATAGTTCAATTATATTCTTTCATTCTTCTTTATGATGGTTTTTATGCAAAGAAAAAAAAAAAAAAAAAAAAAGAAAAAAAAGAAAAAATGTAAATGCTCATCTTTCATGTGAAATATACTATGAGATAAGAATATGGATTAGTCAATACTTGTGCCCGATTTCATATTTTTATGCTGGTTCCCAATACTGTCATTCCCTTATTATGCTGCCTTTATTTATTTCCTGATTTAGGTGGTCATATTAGTTTGATTTGCTGCCTGTTTACTATGTTGTGAAAAATAATTGTGGATTGTAGTTGCTTCTCCAAATAATGGCGTTCTTGTTTACAAATCCTATGTAGTCTCATCTTAATTTGTCATAATTTTAGCTTAAAATGTTTTTCCCCCCAGATTTTTGGAACTCCGAAGGAACATCGACATTCGAAGCCATACCATGATCATGTATTTGTTTTCTCCATTGTAGATGACCACATATGGTTCCGAAATTACCAGGTATGGTTTATTTATATTTTTACCTGTTACTGAATTTAATTCTCTCAATCGTTGGTTGCATCCAAATACACAACTTCCACATTTCATGCAAATCATGTACTTGATCCTGTCCTTTCTGTTAAATGTGAGCAAGAACTTTATCCATTGCTGGATCGTCTGCTTTCTTTTCTTTTTTGGTCTCAAAACAAGAAAGTTTTCGAAGTTCGGGTGCCTATTTAAAAGGTGTAGCTTGAGTGCAAAGTATGGGGACCTGAGGGACAATGTGCGTTTTTTGTCAAGTAGTGTCTACCAGGATACATTAGATTGGAGGGGCTTGAGATTAAGCAAATTTTGGCGAATAATTTTTTGGGAGAGCCCAGGTTTCTCTCGTCCATATGTCAACAAAACTTTATTAATTTTTAGTTCAATTTATAGTACCTATCAGATTTCTTAGTCCATTTTCATATAATTGTTGGTATAAGTTCTCGCTCGGGGGTTGCGTGGGCGTGTCATCCCCAAAGAACCATTACTTAATGATATGGCTTTGTCTTCTTTGTTTGGTGTGATCAGATAGCTGTTCCACATAATGAATCAGATAAAGTAGCTCGTGGAGGACTAGATAAAATGACTCTCATTGAGGTTATTAAACTTCCTCTCCCCTTAGTCTATAAATGAGTATTCACAATTTTCGGTTAACTTAAAAAAATTTATATTTTACAGGTCGGCCCACGATTCTGTTTGAATCCAATCAAGATATTTGGTGGCAGTTTTGGAGGTCCAACCCTATACGAGAATCTGCTCTACGTATCGCCAAACCAGGTTAGACGACTCAACTTTTTGATGATTTGGGATTACACTTCTTCACTATGCCTTTACAATATATCTGAGGGCTTTCTGAGGAGGCATTAGCTGCTATGCTTTTATGGTTTCTCTAAGTTCATTTTGTACAAGAGAACTGAAGTATAGGCATTACAGAAAAAGAATGTCATTTCAAAGGCCAATTATTCGTTATCTTTTTCAATTCAAGGCTCTTTGAGAAATGATCTGCTCATCTAATTTACCATTATGCTTTTAGTAATGTTTTTTCTATTCATGGTTGAATACCTGGAATTGCAATAATCCCTTGCATTCTTTAGAGAACACTAGTAGTGGGAGTTGGGAGCATCGTTGAGAGGGAGTCCCACGTTTGCTAATTAGGGAATGATCATGAGTTTATAAGTAAGGAATACATCTCCATTGATATGAGGTCTTTTGGAGAAACCAAAAGCAAAACCATGAGAGCTTATACTCAATACCAAAGTGGACAATATCAATACCATTGTGGAGGTCCGTGTTTCCTAACATAGAATACTCAAATGTCGAACAAAGAGGTTGTGAGACTCGAAGGTGTGGTCAAAAGTGACTCAAGTGTCGAACAAAGGGTGTATTTTGTTCGAGACTCCAGAGAAGGAGTCGAGTCTCGATCAAGGGGAAGCTGTTCCAGGGCTCCATAGGCTTTAGGGGATGCTCTATAGTGTATTTTGTTCGAGGGGAGGATTGTTGAGAGGGAGTCACACATTGGCTAATTTAGGGAATGATCATGGATTTATAAGTAAGGAATACATCTCAATTGGTATGAGACCTTTTGGAGAAATTAAAAGTAAAACGATGAGAGCTTATGCTCAAAGTGGACAATATCATATCATTGTGGAGGTCTGTAATTCCTAACAAGCAGCTTATCTGATCTACGAACAGATGGAACCAAGTTCTATAATTTGAGCTTTAACAATTAGACATAGACTTGCTCATGTTTTTGACGTCTCTCTGTAGATTCGAGCGTTGGAGAAGAAGCAGAAGGCTGGAAAATACTCGAAGAAAGTTAAAGCGAAAACGAGGAGGAAGATGCACGAGTTATCAAATCCATTGGAACCGGACGAGTTTGCTGATATGTGGAAGGAATAGTCTTTGGATGGACTTCATTTCGTCTAGACTCAAAATTAAAGTTCCTTACCCCTCCAATGAAATGGGTATTTGTTCTATAATGTACTGTTATCTATAGTGCAAATTTTGGCCTTGTTATTTATTTAAACCTGGAATTCTGTTTCTGTATGTTCAATGTTTGAATGCTTTATAGATATGATTTTATAAGATATGTTACAATGAGTGGAGTAGTTCTTGACGAATGCTATATCTCTAGTGGATAAATGTGATGTGATGTCCCACGTTGGTTGGGGAGGAGAATAAACCACCATTTATAAGGGTGTGGAAATCTTTCCCTAGCAAATGCGTTTTAAAGTCTTGAGGGGAAGCCCGAAAGGGAAAGCTCAAAGAGGACAATATTTGCTAGCGGTGGATCTGGGCCATTACAAATGGTATTAGAGTCAGACACAGGACGATGTGCCAGCCTTCTCGCTATTCCCTGAAGGGGTAGACACGAGGCGGTGTGGTAGTAAGGACACTGGGCCCCAAAGGGGGTGGATTTGGGGGCGGTCCCACATCGATTGAAGGAAGGAAAGAGTGCCAGCGAGGACGCTGGGCCCCGAAGGAGGGTGGATTGTAATGTCTCACATTGGTTGGGGAGGAGAACAAACCATCATTTATAAGGGTGTGGAAACCTTCCCCTAGCAGACGCATTTTAAAGCCTTAGGGGAAGCCCGAAAGGGAAAGCCTAAAGAGGACAATATCTGCTAGCGGTGTATCTGGGCCATTACAATAAATTTTCTAGTTACTCTAGACTGTATGGATTCTGGTCATGATCTTCTACACGACCTCTTTAGTTACTTGCACAAACTCTAGTCCTAACAATTTGTATTCACCTACTTCATCCCAATATACTAGGAACTTGCACCGTTTTTCATACAAGGTCTTCGAATAATTCCATGCCAATAGTTTCTTGGAAACTATTGTGGTACGCGAATTGCAATTTGGTGTCCCAATTACCTAATAAATCCAAAACGTAGACACAAAAATCCTACCAGTGTTTGGTTTAGATGTTCAATTTGTCTATTTGTCCGTGAATAGCAGACTAAAACCCAACCGGGTACTTGAAACTTGTGAAGAGTGGGTTCCAATTCGACACATTGGCTTTCCATGTAGTTTGACAATCTTATTCGTGCCTAACAGGGAATGTGTAGACTTAGTAAATCCGTAGATGATCACCCATATCACCCTATAGCCTTTCAAAGTTCTTAGTGGACCTAGGATGAAATTCATTGTTATGTTCTTTCATTTTCATTATGAGATGCCTTGAGGTTTCAGGAACCCCACCGTTCTTTGTTTCAGTGTCTTAACCTATTACAAATCATACATTTGCTTATGAACTCTGCTATATATTTCATGTTGTGCCAATAAAAGTGTTGTTTGAGATCTTGGTACATCTTAGTATCTATTGGATGCATGAAAAATAATGGATTATGTGTTTTCGTTAGTATCTCATTCCTCAGCTCATCATCTACTGGTACACATAAACGTCATTGACAGAGAAGTTCGTCATCTGCAAATTGAAAAAAAACTGTCAGTACGTCCCAGGAGGTCCCAGCGTAAGTTGACTTATAATCTTTGGAAGATTGAGACGCCCCAATCTATAATTCAATGCCATAGAGTCGTCTCGAATGTGATATGTGCAACAATTTCACCGACCATCGTTGCTATCTGTGCTCCTTCCAAGCCAAAAACTTGTCTTATTGTTGGTGATCATAGTTGACGAATGAATTGTCTTTCTGCTTAGGACATCAACAGCCACATTTGTCTTCTCTGTGTCGTACTGTATATCTACATTGCAATTCTTCATCTCTTCTAGCCGTCTTCGTTGTCTCATATTACGTCCTTTCTAGGTGAAAAAGTATTTTAAGCTCTTGTGGTCTGTAAAAATTTGTGTCATTCTCTCCATACAGATAGTGTCTACAGACTTGTAGTGTGAAAACTACCACTACTAGCTCTAAGTCATAGGTGGGATAATTCGCTCATAGTCCTTCCGTTATTGGGAGGCATAGACAATGACCTTTTTTGTCTTTCATGAACTCATCCCAACCGTTCCTTGAAAGCATCGCTATAGACAACATATTTTCCTTCTCCGACTGATACCATGAGTATTGGGGCCGAACTAGTATGCATTTCAAATCCTGAAAGTTTCTTCACCGACCTCAGTCCACACAAATGAACTTCTTTTCTAAGTCTACTGTGTGAGCGGTGAGGTTATCTTAGAAAAATTTCATATGAGTTGTGCTACGGTAATGGTAGGAGGACGGGGCCATTTGGTAACAACATCCACATTTGCTAGGTCGTGTCAAAGAAGGGAAACTCATTGTAGCTAAAACTCTCTGTTTAAGAACTCAACTTATAACTAGTTTTTTCTCGAGACGGTCAACATTCACACAAGGCTTATTTCATGCTCTCTATTAGTTTTGGGTTAGATCAATGTATCATCGAAGAGTACGATCACAAAGGCGTCACTTCGTAAACACCCAAATAATCAATGCCATGAACACAACAATCATATCTGTTAAACCGAATGACATGACCACGAACTCATAATGACCATACCGTAATCTAATGTTATCTTTTGTATGACTTTCTCCATTATTTTGATCAAATCAATATTGAAAGATTCCGTATCGCCTCTCTTAGTTAGTCGAACAAATTTCTTCAATAGATGTAGGAGTTGGATACAAGAAGAATAATGGAGCAACGTTATAATCAAAAGGGTCTATAGCTCAGTGGTAGAGCATTTGACTGCAGATCAAGAGGTCACCGGTTCGAACCCGGTTGGGCCCTTTCTTTTTAAATTTATTAAACAATTTTAATTAGACTTTAAACACATTAATGTTCGAAAATCTAAGTTAGTCTCTTTTATCCGTTTATCTTATCTTATGAATCTGAAAAACCTCTGTTTTCTCTCGTTTCCTCCTCCGTTCTTAGAGCGAGAGAGACAGATTCCCGAAAATGGCTGTAATCCTCGATTCCTTCTTACCTCCAATTCACACACTCACTTCTTCATCTCGGAAATGGATTCCAACCGCTTCCTCGTCTCCGCGATGGCCGCCGATCGATTCATCCCCCAAATCTCGCTTCTCACTCAGCTCTGAATCTCAACCGGTAATTCTTCCAAAATCACTACACAAACTGTAATCTGGAACTTGTTGCTTGCATTTATCGGCATCGCTTTCTAATATGTAACCAGATTAAAGCCCTTGCAGTTCCGAGGAGGAGTGCAATGGCGTTAATCTTGTAATCTGGAACTTGTTTCTTGCATTTATCGCTATCGCTTTCGCTTTATAATGTGTAATCAGATTAAAGCCGTTGCAGTTCCGAGAAGGAGCGCAATGGCGTTGATCTTGTAGTCTGGAACTTGTTTCTTGCATTTATCGCTATCGCTTTCTAATATGTAATCAGATTAAAGCCGTTGCAGTTCCGAGGAGGAGTGCAATGGCGTTAATCTTGTAATCTGGAACTTGTTACTTGCATTTATCACTATCGCTTTCTGATATGTAATCAGATTAAAGCCGTTGCAGTTCCGAAGAGGAGTGCAATGGCGTTAATCTTGTAATCTGGAACTTGTTACTTGCATTTATCACTATCGCTTTCTGATATGTAATCAGATTAAAGCCGTTGCAGTTCCAAAGAGGAGTGCAATGGCGTTGATCTTGTAATCTGGAACTTGTTTCTTGCATTTATCGCTATCGCTTTCTAATGTGTAATCAGATTAAAGGCCTTGCAGTTCCGAGGAGGAGTGCGATGGCGTTGATCTTGTCCTCTTGTATTTTCTCGAATTCGGCATTGGCTGAGCAATCTGTTGGATTATTGGAATACATCGACACATTTGATGGCTATTCGTTCAATTACCCTAAGAATTGGATTCAAGTTCGAGGGGCGGGGGCTGACATATTCTTTAGGGATCCGTTTGTTCTTGATGAGAATATTTCCGTGGAGTTCTCGTCGCCGTCTTCTTCTAGGTATAAGAGCGTTGAGGATTTGGGACCTCCTGAAGAAGCGGGGAAGAAAGTGCTGAAACAGTATTTGACAGAGTTCATGTCTACCAGGCTTGGGGTTAGAAGGGAATCCAACATTCTTTCTACTTCTTCAAGAGTGGCGGATGATGGCAGGACTTACTACCAAGTTGAGGTAATGTGAATATTGAGAAGTTTCATATGATTATTGTCCATCTTTTCCTGCTTCAATTCTATCCATTTTGGAAAGTGGTTTACACAAAATTTTGAAAGTTCATGAAGATAATTTAAGATTTAGAAACTAGGTGGAAACAAGGATCTATCGAGATTCATTCAATACAAATTCAAATTTGTTTGATAAGACTTGTAGATCCCACATAAGTTGGAGAGGGGAACGAAATATTTTTTTATAAGAGTGTGGAAACCTTTCCCTATTTGACGCGTTTTAAAAATCTTGTGGGGAAGCTCGAGGACAGCCCAAAGAGGACAATATTTGCTAGCGGTGGACTTGGGTTGTTATAACTAGGATTAGGACACAGTGAGGACGCTTAGCCCCAAAGGGGTTGGACACCGGGAGGTGTGCCAGCAAGGATGCTGGGCCCTTAGGGGGGTGGATTGTGAGATCCAACATCGATTGGAGAGAGGAACGAATGTCAGCGAGGAGGCTAGGCCTCGAGGGGGGTGGATTGTGAGATCCTATATCTGTTAGAAACGAAGCATTGTTTTATGAAAACCTCTCTCTTGCAGACGCGTTTTAAAAACGCGTGAAAGAGGACAATATTTGCTAGTGGTGGACTTGGGCTGTTACAAATAGTATCAGGACAGAGCGAGGACGCTTAGCCTCGAAGGGGGTGGACACTGGGAGGTGTGCCAACAAGGATGTTGGGTCCCTAAGGGGGGTGGATTGTGAGATCCCACACCAATTAGAGAGAAGAACAAGTGTTAGCGAGAAGGCTAGGCCCCAAAGGGAGGTGAATTGTGAGATCCCACATCGGTTAGAAACAAAGCATTCTTTCTAAGGTTATGAAAACCTCTCCCTAGTAGAAGCATTTTAAAAACGCGTGAAAGAGAAAGCCGTAAGAAGGGCGGTGGATTGTGAGATCCCACATCAGTTAGAAACAAAGCCTTCTTTATAAGGTTATGAAAACCACTCCCTAGTAGACGTGTTTTAAAAACGCGTGAAAGAAAAAGCCCTAAAATAACAATATTTGCTAGTAGTGGACTTGAACCGTTACACTCGGAGGTTTTCTACCTTTTGAGATTTCATAGTTCATTCTTTGACATTAAATAATGAAACATCTCTAAAGTACTTAGTTTACTATTTTTTTTTTTTTTTTTTTTTTTTTCATGATTATCAATATTAAACAATACCCTCAATTGCATATCAGGTAAACATAAAGTCATATGCAAACAACAATGAACTGGCAGTAATGCCACAGGATCGGGTGGTTCGTCTGGAATGGGACCGAAGATATCTCTCCGTTCTCGGAGTCGAAAACAATCGGCTATATGAACTGAGATTACAAACCCCAGAAAATGTGTTTGTAGAAGAAGAAAATGAGCTGCGTCAAGTTATGGATTCTTTCAGAGTCAACAAAGTGAATGCATGAAATGAAACACAAGAGGAGGGCTTGTTTTCAGATACAATAGCTGAAATATTGTACTTTCTATCATCAAATCACTACTGGATTTTACAGTAATTTAACATTGAACCAAAGATTGTGCTCACAACTTCACAATTGGGTAGAGTACCGTTATGGCTTACGACCGAACTTCGAACTTCCCAGCTCGTGTTAGAGCTCGAAAGCCTTTGTAAGGATGATTCGGCAAGTTCTTCACGTCGAGTTTATCTACTTGCAGGCCAGAGAGAACTAAACCCATGATCTTAAAACGTACTTGAAATGTTGGAAATATATGAAGCTGTTGTAATCCTGTCTCGAGTGTTAATGTTCCAGACATTGAAGGGGTTTTATCTTTTGGCATCTTTCCAATTGTCCAAGAACACATCTGTAGAAATAAAACGGTATTCAATTTTTAGTATATCATGAGAGAATAAGAATAAGAAGAATAGAATATAGTTTCCTTAAACAAATGAACGTACAATACTAATTACTCTTACAGAAAATTGTTACGAATCACGAACCTCCACAGTAATATTGTCCACTTTGAGTATAAGCTCTCATGGCTTGCTTATAAATCCATGATCATCTCCGTAATTAGTCAATGTGAGATTCCTTCTCAAGAATCCTCCCCTCGAACAAAGTATACCATAGAGCTTCCCCTTAATCGAGGCTCGACTCCTTTTCTGGAGCTATCGAACAAAGTACACCCTTTGTTCGACACTTGAGTCATTTTTGACTATACCTTCAAGTCTCACAACTTCTTTGTTTGACATTTGAGGATTCTATTGACATGACTAAGTTAAGGCATAACTCTAATACCATATTAGGAATCACGAACCTCCACAATGGTATGGTATGATATTGTTCACTTTGAGCATAAGCTCTCTCATAACTTTACCTTTGGTTTCCCCAAAAGGCCTCATACCAACCGAAATAGAATTCCTTACTTATAAACTCATGATCATCTCCTTAATTAGCCAATGTGGGACTCCCTCCCTACAATCATCAACAATCCTCCCCTCGAACAAAGTATACCGTAGAGCCTCCCCTCAAGCCTATGAAACCCTCGAACAGCCTCCTCATAAGTGAGGCTCGACTCCTTTTTTTGGAGCCATCGAACAAAATACACCCTTTGCTCGACACTTGAGTCACTTTTGACTATACCTTCGAGGCTCACAACTTCTTTGTTCGACATTTGATGATTCTATTGACATAGCTAAGTTAAGGGCATAGCTCTGATACCATGTTAGGAATCACAAACCTCCACAATGGTATGATATTGTCCACTTTGAGCATTAGCTTTCATGACTTTGCTATTGGTTTCCCCAGAAGACCTCATACCAACAGAGATAGTATTCCTTACTTATAAACTCATGATCATCTCCTTAATTAGCCAACCAGGGACTCCCTCTCTACAATGCTCAACAATCCCCCCCTTGAACAAAGTACACCATAGAGCCTCCCCTGAGGTCTATGGAGCCCTCGAACAGCCTCCCGATAATTGAGGCTCGACTTCTTCTCTAGAACCCTCAAACAAAGTACACCCTTTATTAGATACTTGAGTCACTTTTGGCTATACCTTCGAGGTTCACAACTTCTTTGTTCGACATTTGAGGATTCTATTGACATAGCTAAGTTAATGGCATAGCTCTGATACCATGTTAGGAATCACGAACCTCCACAATGGTATGATACTGTCCACTTTGAGCATAAGCTCTCATGGCTTTGCTTTTGGTTTCCCCAAAATGCCTCGTACCAATAGAAATAGTATTCCTTACTTATAAACTCATGATCATCTCCTTAATTAGCCAACGTGGGATCTCTCTCAACAATGCTCAACAATCCTAGTACACCATATTTCACAATTCACAAGGAGATCCCAAGAAAGAAACTTACATATTCATCATATAAACACCAGATATTTTACCAGTCAAAAATTGCCAAATACCAATTTAAAAAGTCACTGCAATGAAACTGAAAACAACCTAACAAGGCATTTAGCATAACTCTTTTGGTCGATTAGCAAGCATGGATGGAATATAACTCCTTTTTTCAGTTTAACAAAATGATGAAACTATTACCTTATTAGATAGGATGTTCACTGTTCCATAATTTGAAGTAAGGTCAGCTGATAAAACGCACGAGGGCAACTGAAACTGCACATCGATTGAGTCAATCGGCTTTCCAGGATCATGTCGAATTCCTACTAACACACTGACCCGGCACGTCCCAGCATCTGATGTAAACTGAGGCTTTACATATACAGGAGTATTCTTCAACTTTCTAATCCTGAATGAAACTAAGATTTGGTAAGGAAGGAATACTAATAATTAACATATAATAAGGTGAAAAAGTAGATACTTTCCAGAATCCATGTTCAATTTATACATACCTGTAACTCATGAGCTTAAACTGCCCATCAGGAGGCACAAATGATAGGATCTGATGTGATTCCCATGGGCGAAACCGAACACAGGGATGGAATCTCACATCATCAAGAACTGAAGGGTTTGTAAATGAGAGTGTCAAATCAGGAAGACCAGATAGATGAGAATTTACTTGAATTTCACCATAAATTTCACACTTGACCAGGTGGCCATCCCTGAACAAGACAGTTCAACAGCAAGATTCAATATAACATGTCTACTATTCTCATGTGCTTGTTATTCATTACAACTTCAATTGAGATGCATTAGTGGAATGTGTAGGATTTCAGCAGCCAAACCGAATACTAATTTAATGGTAGACGTATAATTGGTGAATGGAATACGTAACGATATTTATTATAAAAATGAAAACTAGAGAAAAGCTTTTAGAACCTGTTTAGAATTGCGTCCATCTCCTCCACAAGATCAACATTAACTTCATTTTTAGCATATTTTGGATCTGTTGTTCTCCATGGAACATGAGATGCGATTGCACCTGGAATGGTGTCGCTCACATTCGAACTGTTACCAGTCACGACACTCAAAACTTTGCTGACAAGGTTCGGTGGAGCTATGATTTCTCTCAGGATATTAGGTTCTGTAGTGAGGGGGAAGCCATTGTCTATCATCTCATCCAGAAGCTACAAATTCCAAATGTCTAACAATGACTTTTTTTGTTGAACCAAATGACATTAACAATCTAAGAATGAATTAAAATCCGCCATGTTTATACGTGAATTGGTTCGGGCGTACCTCATATACAATGACAAAGTTATCCTTTACCAAATCTTCATTCAACTCCCCAAGATAATCTGTGAGAACATCCGCCACTCTGCAGAGGAACTAAGGATCAAAAGTTAAGAACTCAAATATCCAACCTAATTTCTTGCTCATTCTAGAGAAGAAATTTACCTCAATCCCCATTAAAGGTGGCATTTCAACTTGGGTGCAGGCCAAGAAAGTGATTCCCTCACGAACAACTTGGAAAAGATAATGTGTCGGAGAAGCAATCACCGGCTGCAGCTAAAAATAAATGGGAGAAAAAAAAAAAAAAAAAAAAACAAAGAATCAAATTCAATCCAACATCGAATTATCATAAAACGAAAAACCTATCTCCGAACAAATACTTACAAATCAAAGATCCAGATACCAAAATCTAAAAGAAAAACCTACAATTCACAAATAGAGTAGTTTTGAATGGAAATTTAGCGATTCTAAAGGTACCTTGAAGGAATCACCTTGAGATACAGATTGCTCCCAGAACCAAGCACAAATAGATCGGTCGACACGATGGCCAGTGAGCTGTTTCTCCAGCATAATCTCTCTGCAAAATCCAACAGTAAAAGAGGAGCAACATTTGAATTGTAACGAACAATTCAGGGACAAAACTGTGACCGAATATCGGATGATGAATTACTGTTTATAGGTAATGAGATTAACTCTTACCCTGAATCGGATAGCAGAAATATGCATTGCAACATCTCTTAAATCGGCGTCTGAAAGCGAGAAATGAGGCTTAAGCGCGGAGTTCGCAGAGAGACGAATGACGAAGATCGATTGATATGAGCATAGGAAAGGGGTTCTTCACACCGGCCGTACATTGATCCCACTCGGTTGAATTTTTTTTTTGAAACTAAAAAAAGTTAGAGCGAATTAATGAACTCGAAACTCGAACTAAACCTATTTGATTCCATAAAATTAACCAAACCTCTATAATTTGGGTTGGGTTAGTTCGGATTTTCGGGTTCAATATCTACCAGCAGTGGACTTGGGTTGTTACAAAGGGTGTTAGAATCAATCACCAGACGGTGCAAGACACCGGTCAGATTAGGGCTAGACCCTCTTTATAGTAGAGGTGTTTTAAAACGCGTATAGCTGACGACGATACTTAACGGGTCAAAGTGGACAATCTTTAATAGCGGTGGGCTTAGGCTTAGAGCATAAATCCAACATTGGTCATGGATGCAATTAGAGTTTACAACTAGGCCATTTATTGAGTATTTTTATGCTCACTAACTTCTTTTTTAAGTGATAGTTGATCAGTTGGTTGAGGCGGGGAATGTTGAGGAGCTATGTGTCACACTCATCTTTTCTTGGTAGCGGATTTGGCGATTGTGCGACACTCACTTTTAGCACTGAGTGAGTCAAGTCAACTTCAGATTACGTTGCCTACGGTCGGACAATGTATAATCAAGCCTCAGACCCCGATTTGAAAAGAAGATCTTAGAAAATGGAGCAGAGAGGTTTTGGAAAAAGAGTTTGAAAGCAAGAATGAGAGAGAGATTGAGAGTGGTGTTATATAGCATGCAACCAAAAAGGCAACAACAACGGCTTAAACAATATATAATTTTTCGGGTACGGAGAGTTTAACAACTAGTCGCATCCCTCTATAGTACATTTTGAGGCATTTCATGTCTACCAGGTGTAGCCATGATTTTCGCTGAAACGTCATACTCTTAGAAAAAAACAAGAAGGAAATAATATAACATAAAAGCAGTAAAAGAAAGCGATAAAGTAGTACAAGGCAAGGGTTTTGACGTGTAACGAGCATGCGACCATGGACAACACGCCTTGGACAAGCATGACCATGACATCCTTCCCCAGTTGGTTGGCATCCCTGTCAATCGTCTCATTTCTTCGAACTCTGCAATATGAAGTGCGGCTGTCTTCAGGTAGTCGGCACGTTTCCAGCTGATTTTTGCTTTTGGGAGTCCTTTCCACTTGACTAAAAATTCTTGTAAGTTGCGTTTTGGGTTGCCAATACGACGGGTTCGCTCAACCAAAATCTCCTTTACTTCCTTTTTACTCGAGTCCTTCATTGTAACTGGGGGTCGTGTCACTTGGTTGCATTGATAACGGGATGAATCCTTATCCATGTAGGTAATTGGAGACGATATGAAGTCCTTCCAACTTTCTCAATGACTTCGGTTGGTTCTTCATATTTTCGCACTAGTCGCTGGTCCCTATTCCCATGGAATCTAAATTGTTCTGGCCTTAGCTTGATCATAACTTGGTCACCAGCCTGAAACTCTAATGATCTTCGTCTACCCACTTCTTCATTCTTCGTGAAGCTTTCTCCAAATACGCTCGTGCTACTTCGGAGGTTTGCTTCCACTCTTTGGTGAAGTTGTACATGTAACAACCCGGGAAAGAAAGAAAGAAAAAAAAAATATATATATATATAATAATAAATAAATAAATAAAGGAAAACGAGAAAACGAGAAAACGAAAAAAAAAAAAAAACTCAGTCGCTGGAAAACCTGCGAGTTTTCCCGGCGACCGCCGAGTTTCGCGGAACCCACGCGAAACGATGGCCACAGCATGCCCACCCTCAGCCCAGCATCTTCAGAACACCTGCAAAGGGAGAAAAGAGAGAAAATTTCGAGAGAGAGAGAGAGATTTCGGACAAACGTCGGTGAGTGTCGAGTTTCAACGACGAGCCCTCAAACCACCCTCAAACCGACACCAAACAACCTGTTACCACCATAAGAGGGATCCCTAACGAAAGCACAATAACTCAGGGTGCGTTTTGTGTTATTTCGTAAGCGTCGTCGTCGGTAACCGAGGTCGGAAAATTAGGTTTCTTAATCGATTCTTAGATCTGTGGCTTTTAGGAGCTTTTAGGCCGCAAAACTCCCAGAAAGGAAAGAAGGACGACGAACAAAGAGGAAAAGGAAAGGAAGAGGACCGAAATCGACAACGGAAACGCCGCGGGAAGGAGAGAGAAAGCTCGCCGAAAAATCGGCCGAAGTCGGGTAAGGAAGACGAGATCCACGGATCCAGGTCAACCCGAACCCAGAACCCGGGAGAGCCAGCTCGTTCCTCCCTTGGCCTCTGCCTTCGGCCCGGCCCAAACCTTAAACCGGCCCAGAAGCTACGGTTCAGTTGAACCAACCCAGACTAGACCCACGGTCCAATTGAGCCGGCCTGCAAACCAAACACTTGCGGCCCAGCCCAGTAAGCCGAGGCCCAACAATTAGTCTTGGCCCAGTAGCCTTCCACAGCCCGCGACCCGAACCACGACCCGAATCGGACTGCGACCCGCGCTTCTACCCGACACTACCGCCCGACGTGGCTTTCGCTGCTGCTGCCACATGTCACACAGCGGCGCAGGCAGTCCCTCGGCTCGGCTCGGCGCAAACGGCTCGGGCTCCCTCCGGTGACGCTCCGGCGGCTCCAGCGGCTGTTCGGCTCGGCTCAACTGTTTTCAGCCCGGTTTCCACTGTTTCGACCCTCCCGGATCTGTTTTCGGCCCCGATAAAGGTATCCGAGGCCATTTTAGAGCCGTATTTCACATTTATTAAATTATAGGTAAATTAATTGTGAAATACTAACGGAAAGTGGTGAACGGTGTGATAGGAAACAAACCCCGGCGACGTAGGAAGCAGCTCTCACGGAACGGGAGCTTACGTTTAGCTATTTAGGGAGTACTTCGGCCAAGGCCAACCAAGTAAGTGGCCTTACTATAGGATAGGCTAAATAAATTGTATGATGCTTGATGATATGTGCCAGTATATACATATTTTGTTGAGTGACGCTTGATATGTTTGACGCACGTTGTGGCACTATGATGAGCATGATGATTGCATGATTTTTACCTTAATATGATGATGTTTTCCATATTGAGCATGCTAGATGATGATGAGTTCCATATTGCATCATGTCGTTAGATCGACGTAGGACAGAACCCTAAGAGCATGAGAATGATATTAATATAAATATCCACGAGTATGCGTTACCTAGAGTAACAAAGAGATGAGACTAGAGGGTTGTGTCAGAAGAGACATTACGATGGATTTAGAGGGACCTCATGCATTTTGTATGTTCATAAGCATAGAGCTACTTCCCCTAGAGATGATGAGTGCGGACGCGCACCTTATGATGAGCGCGAATGCGCACAGGTGCGAAAGCACACAGATGAGGGTGTTCATGAGGCGCATGACACTATGGGGTTCCGCTGACCTCCGGACGTCGCTACAGATTAGCTTGACCAGAGGGTCTAGGGGGTGTGCGAGCGCCCTGGGGACTCACACTCGCACGTGTGAGTCGTGTGTAGGGAAGTACTACACATCCAATTTGTCCGAGACTGGAGGCCACCCCTAAGATGATTAGAGATAGGTCCCTATTCATGATTGCATGTGTTTGCATTAGCATGGCCCCTATAGTGGGGTCACTTACTGAGTATTTCTTTGAAATACTCAGGCTGTGTGCCATATTGTTTTTCAGGTAAAGGCAAGGCTCCCATGTACGGTTGACGGTGGCATCGTGATCAGAGACTGTGGCGCGTGCATAGGATAGTTGCATATTTAATTCCTAGTCTTGATTAGGATAGGGCGTTTGCATTTCATTCATTTATATTAATTAATTTGTAATCGTTTTATTTTATCTTTTTGAACTCCAGCACGATGTTTGAAACACATAACTCCGGCAGTGTTTTCCAATGTTTTAATGTATTCTGAAATTTTAAATTTTTCCGCTAATATAGATGAGCATGTTTAGATTTTTATTCTGCATTAGAGATGAACTTGAGATGTTAGTGGCGAATCTAGATATGTGGAAATTTAGGGTCGTTACAGTTGGTATTAGAGCTCTAGGTTTTAGATTCTGTAGACTAGCCTATGATGTAGGCTTGGCACGCTCCACGGTCCCAACGTTGATGCTCCGTCACCGTCAGGTACGCCTTGCATAAGATAAGAAAAGAGAAACGTTTTAAAACTCGCATGCATTTTTTTTTATGTTGACATTACTGAAATGGTTGTGATATTTCACGTATTTATTTAAGAGTATGATGTCGTGTGTTGCATGCTGAGTAATTTTGTTAGTAGCATGATATGATGCTTAGCATGATGAATGTTTACTTCTTTGGCGTTACGATGTATTGTATAGTGTGTGTATTGTTATATATATATATATATATATATATATATATATATATATATATATATATATATATATATATATATATATGCATAGTATTAAGGCCTTAGACTTAAGCAACCTTATATTGGTTTATAGAACCATGCCCGGAGGACGAGGAAGAGGAAGAGGAAGAGGAAGAGGAAGACGAGGAAGGGGGCGACCCCGTCGTAGAGAAGTAGGACGAGGTGTGGCAGTAGAGGGCCCACCTCAAGAAAGATCAGAGACTGGGCCGGTAACAGTTACGCCGCCCCCAGTCTTACCACCAGTTGAGCTACCTCCTCTAGCTCCACTGCAAGCTGAGCCTCCACCACCAGTAGAGCCTCCACCACAAGTAGAACCTCCACCCCAGCCTACCCTACCACTCCAAGTCGCACGTGAAGCTGCACCCCCTGTGGGTGCAGTAGATGCTAATACTAGGTTAATGTGTGACTCCATCCAAGCCCTAATTCAAACCTTGGTAACCAATCAGCAAGCCAGTCTACAACAGGCCCAGGAACAAACCCAAGCACAGGCCCAGGCACAGGCGTTGGCACTGGCACAGGTACAGGCACAGGTACAGGCACAGGTATAGGCACAGGCATAGGCCACTGCTCAGGCCAATGCCCCAGTAAACCCTCCACAACCTGTTAGATGTTCAAACTGGATAAGGGATTTCAAGAGATACGACCCTCGACCATTCACTGGTTCCCTAGTAGACCCCATAGAAGCCCAAATGTAGATTGCAGCGGTGGAAACCACCTTTGAGACTATGGAGTGCCCAGAGAACCAAAAGGTCGCCTGTGCAACCTTCGTCCTACAAAAGGACGCAGAGATATGGTGGAGAGATAACAAAACACTCCTTAACCCAGAAGGGGGACCAATGAACTGGGAACGATTTAAGGAGGCCTTCCTTAAAGAATATTATCCTAAGTCAGAGCGACTTAAAAGGCAGCAGGAGTTCGCCCACCTGGTACAGGGAAGACTCACAGTGGAGAAGTACAACCGAGAGTTTATTAAACTCAAGAGATTTGCACCGTCCATGGTGGACACTGAGGAAAAGATGACAGAGAAATTTGTATTGGGTTTGGAACAAAGAATCCGCCGCATGTTGGAGACGTTCAACCCAAAGACCTATGAGGAAGCCTTGAGAACTGCCAAGGCTTTAGAGAAACCAAAGGATGAGAAACGACGTGAAGAGCCAGTTATAATTGGGCAGAAGCGTCCTCATGAATCAGGAGGCTCTGACCGTCCACCACCAGCACGTAGGCACCGTTCCAATAACAGACCCGCTCCTAGATGGGATGAGCGACGCCCTCCCCGACATACTGACAGGAACCCCAGGAATCAAGATGGGGCCAGAGGGAGGAGAGAGGAAGGGTGCACTATCTGTGGAAGACTACACGGTGGGAGGTGCATGGCTGGCAGCCGAGCGTGTTATAGATGTGGTCAAGAGGGGCACATCGTCGTGAACTGCACGGCCGGAAATGCTGCAGCACAAGCAAACCCGCCCAGAGTAGTAGAGCAAACGGATCAACCAGCACCACCGCGAGCTCAAGCTAAGGCATACGCGTCAACCAGCAAGGACACTGGGAGGTCCGACGCCGTGGTGACAGGTACACTATCCATTTTAGGTCATTTCGCTTTTACCTTATTTGATTCTGGTTCCACGCATTCCTTTATTTCCATGCCTTTTGTTGTACAAGCAGGGTTCGAATTAGAACCCTTATTGCATGAAATGTCTGTAAGCACCCCATAGGGAACCAAACTTTAAGCGTTGACCTGGTGGTGGTAAACATGACAGATTTCGACGTCATACTAGGTATGGATTGGTTAGCTGAAAATCGAGCTAGTATAGACTGTTGCAAAAAGGAAGTAAAATTTTCACCACCGACAGGACCTACCTTTAAATTTAAAGGCACAAATACCGGGATTACCCCCAAGGTAGTCTCGATGATGAAAGCAAAGAGGTTAGTCCAACAAGGTGGATGGGCTATATTAGCATGTGCTGTAGACGTGAGAGGAAAGGAAGAGACCCTAGTAAACGTGCCAATAGTAAACGAGTTCCCGGATGTATTTCCGGATGACTTACCTGGAATATCCCCTTCCTGAGCGGTCGACTTCGTCATCGAACTCGAGCCGGGAACTGGGCCTATTTCCAAAGCACCCTATTGCATGGCGCCAGCAGAGTTGAAGGAACTCAAGGCGCAACTGCAAGACTTACTAGATAAAGGATTCATTCGACCTAGCGTGTCCCCCTGGGGTGCGCCAGTGTTGTTTGTTAAGAAGAAAGATGGATTGATGCGTCTGTGCATCGATTACAGAGAGCTAAACAAGAGAACCATAAAAAACAAATATCCTCTGCCTAGAATAGAAGACTTATTTGATCAACTCAGAGAAGCAACAGTATTCTCTAAGATAGATCTTCGGTCCGGTTACCACCAAATTAGGATTAATGAAAAAGACGTACCAAAAACAGCGTTTAGGACAAGGTACGGTCACTACGAGTTTGTAGTGATGTCATTTGGCCTCACCAATGCCCAACTGTATTTATGGAGTTAATGAACCGGGTATTCAAAGAATGCCTAGACATGTTCGTGATTGTGTTCATTGACGACATCCTCATATACTCGAGAACCGACCTAGAGCATGAGGATCACCTCCGAAAAGTCCTAACCACCCTAAGAGAGCACAAGTTGTACGCCAAGTTCTCCAAATGAGAATTTTGGTTACGAAAGTCTCTTTCCTAGGACACGTGGTGTCAAAGGACGGAATATCTGTAGATCCCACCAAGGTCGAAGCGATCACAAAGTGGGAACGCCCAACTACGGTAACGGAAGTAAGGAGTTTCCTAGGATTGGCGAGATATTATCGAAGGTTCGTGCAGGACTTCGCTAAAATATCCTCGCCTTTAACAAAGTTAACAAAAAAAGGGGTGCCATTTAGATGGGATGATGCTTGTGAGGCAAGCTTCCAGAACCTAAAAGAGAGATTGGTAACCGCCCCGGTACTTATAGTACTCGAGAGCTCAGAAGGATATGTGATCTATAGTGATGCATCCATGAAAGGACTGGGATGTGTGTTAATGCAACACGGCAAGGTTGTCGCATACGCATCTCGTCAACTTAAAGAATATGAAAAGAACTACCCTACCCATGACCTAGAGTTGGCCGCTGTAGTGTTCGCGCTGAAAATCTGGCGACATTACCTGTATGGCGAGAAAACCCAAATTTTTACCGACCACAAAAGTTTGAAATACTTCTTCACCCAGAAAGAGTTAAACATGAGGCAGAGAAGGTGGTTAGAATTGGTGAAGGATTATGACGTAGATATCCAGTACCACCCTGGGAAAGCAAATGTGGTTGCAGATGCCTTGAGTAGGAAGACGGTCCACTCGTCGGCCCTCATTACGAGGGATGTAAGGGTACAAAGAGAGTTCGAGCAAGCCAACATAGCTGTAGCGACCGAGGGAGTCATAGCACAGCTGGCCCGACTCACGGTACAACCTACGCTTAGGCAGAGAATTATTACCTCCCAACGAGAGGATCCTAACCTACAGAAAGTCCTAGGACAGCTAGACGAAAGTCCAGTAGATGAATTCTCGAAGTCATCAGATGAAGGACTATTGTATCAGGGACGCTTATGTGTTCCGACAATAGAAGATTTAAGAAAGGAAATACTGATGGAAGCTCACAACTCACCATTTGCCATGCATCCAGGAGGTACTAAGATGTACCAAGATTTAAAACAACACTTTTGGTGGAAGAGCATGAAGAGGGATGTGGCCGGGTTTGTGAGCAAGTGCTTAGTTTGTCAACAAGTGAAAGCTCCAAGACAAAAGGCGGCGGGGTTGTTGCAGCCCCTAAGCATACCAGAGTGGAAGTGGGAAAACATAGCGATGGACTTCATAGTAGGTTTACCCAAAACACCCAAAGGCTATACAGTGATCTGGGTAGTTGTCGATAGGTTGACCAAGTCGGCACACTTTCTACCTGGGAAGGTTACATATACAGTTGGCAATTGGGCACAACTGTACGTGAAAGAAATAGTAAGACTACATGGAGTCCCAGTGTCTATAGTGTCAGATCGGGATCCACGCTTTACGTCAGCGTTTTGGCGCGGACTTCAAAAAGCACTGGGTACCCGCCTCGACTTTAGTACCGCCTTTCACCCCCAAACAGATGGACAAACGGAGCGTTTAAACCAAATTCTAGAGGACATGCTACGCGCTTGCGTACTAGATTTTAAGGAAAGTTGGGATTCCAAACTCCACCTAATGAAATTCTCGTATAACAATAGTTTCCAATGTTTTAATGTATTCTGAAATTTTAAATTTTTCCGCTAATAAAGATGAGCATGCTTAGATTTTTATTCTGCATTAGAGATGAGCATGAGACGTTAGTGGCGACTCTAGATATGTGGAAATTTAGGGTCGTTACAGTACACTTGAGGGCTTCTCCCGGCGTAGGGGTGGTTAATGATATGGGGCATGAGTGGTTGTCTACCACATACTATTTCAAAAGGGATTTTTCCTGTCGACGAGCTTTGCTGACAATTGAAGCTAAACTGAGTAACGTCGAGCATCTGTGCCTAGTTTTTTCTCTCGCGCATCGATGAAATGATGTAAGAACTCTTCGAGCATACTATTGAACCTTTCAGTTTGTCCGTCAATTTGGAGATGATAGCTCGAAGAGATGTTTAGGCTCAACCAAATTGCTTGAACTACTCGGTCCAAAAGTTCCCTGTGATTCTCCCATCACGATCACTGATAATGCTAGTGGGAATACTCCACAACTCGACAACTTGTCGAAAGAATAGTTGTGTAGTCACTTCGGTAGAGCATGACTTGGGAGTTGGGACGAATGTGACATATTTAGAGAACCTGTCAACAATGACCAAGATGGACTCCATTTGTCCTACCTTGGGAAGGTGTGTGATAAAATCTAGAGAAACACTTTCCTACGGTCAGGAAGGGACTGATAGAGGTTCCAGCAGTCTAGCAATTTTGTTTCGTTCAACCTTGTCTTGTTGGCAGATAAGGCAAGTCTTTGTGAACTGTGTCGCATCGCCGTGGAGGTTCGACCAATAATACCCCTTTTTAGGAGGGCATAGGTTCTCTGCCACCCGTTGTGGCTTGCCCACGGTGTGTCATGACATTCTTTAAGTAGGAGTCTCCTTAGGTTCCCCGAACGGGAGACATAAAGACGATTTGCCTTGGTGAAGAGTAAATTGTCCTCGACCCAAAACTGACGAGTCTTCCCCTCCCTAGCTAGCTGCATGATGGCCTAGACGGCTGGCTCTTTGGCTAGGTGTTCTTCAATACTTCCTCGTATCATCCCACTCAACTTACTTGCTTGTAGATGAGCTAGCATGCACAGGGCTGCATGTTCGCTCTTCAAACTTAGGGCATCTGCAACTTGATTTGCTTTACCTTGCCTGTGTTCGAACTGAAAGTCATATTCGGCCACACAATCTTGCCAACGCGCTTGTTTCGAAAATAACTTGGGTTGGTCAAAGAAGTGACATATGGAATTGTTGTTGACTACAAACTTAGTGACGAGGAAGTATTGTTGACTTCTGGCAATCGAGAGGAAATCGTCGACGGAGTAAAAAATGGCTCAAGAAAATTTGTTGGAAAAAAATGAAAATAGAAAATGAAAAAGAGAGAAATCTTGGGATTTGATTTAATGAAAAAGGGTGATTTTGTTTCTCATCACATTCACCTATTTAAATGATTAGCTTATCCTAAAAATGGCCGAAAGTGGCCAACTAGTGCCACTTCCCTCCAAATGGCCACCTAAAAAATTGGTTCCAGATGACCACCTCAAAAGTTGGTAATCTATTCGACGTGTTTGTCAAATGGTCAAAAGAAAATATTTAATAACGGAGTAAAACGTGTGAAAGCTAAATAAAAAAACTTTAGGCTTTTATCTAACAATCTCGTCCTAAACCTTTGTATATCTACGTCATTATTTGAACTTCGATCTTTGAACAGAGTTCCTCAAATTTTACCCGCGCCAGAGACTTGGTGAAGATGTCTCCAAGCAGTTCCTCTATTCGGATGAAGTCAATCTTGATAAGCCCCCGATCGCACACTCCCGAATGTAATGGAACCTGATCTCTATGTGCTTGCTCCGGTCGTGCAAAACCAGATTTTTTATTAGGGAGATTGTAGCTTTGTTGTCCACGTAATGCCTTAGTGGATCGCCTTCTTCTTCCATTAGTCGCGCAAGCCAGAACCCCCTGTGTTGCTGCCGTCGAAGCGACAATGTACTCTGCTTCGCAAGAAGATAAAGCAACTACTTTTTGCATAGGTGATTGCAAGCAGATCGCGCCGCCTGAGAAGAAGTAAATCATCCCGCTTGTGCTCTTACGATCATCAACGTCATCGGCCATGTCACTATCACTATAGCTGACCAGCTCAAGCTTCTCCTTTCCTCTCCCTGTGCAGTATCTCACACCCCAGCCTCTTGTTCCAACCACATAGCGCAGGATGCGCTTGATAGCCATAAGATGCTCCTCCCTAGGTGCTTCCATGAATCTACTCATGTATCCAACGAAATAAGCACGGTCAAGGAGTGTGTTTACCAGATAGCAGTCTTCCGACAATGCTGCAGTAATTAGTGGCGTCGACTGCTGTCATAGTACCGAACTTCCTTAGCTAGAGTTGGGCCTCCATTGGCGTCCTTGTAGGGTTACTGTATGCAAGCCCAGTTGTGTCCAGCAGCTTCTTCGCGTACGCACTTTGGCAGGTGATGCCGACAGTACTCTGTTGCACTTCGATGCTGAGGTAGTAGTTGAGCACGCCGAGATCACTCATCTTGAAGTTCTTTGACATTTCCCTCTTGAATCTTTCGAGGACTTCCATGTTTCCTACAGTGATTATGTGGTCGTCGACGTACACTCCCACGATCAGTCGCTGCGCATCGTGGCCGTGCGTGTACATGCCATGCTCAGAGGCACAGCGCTTGAACTTCAGCGACAGTAGGGTACTGTCGAGCTTCGCGTTCCAGGCTCGTGGTGCTTGCCGAAGCCCATAGAGTGCCTTGTGCAGGCGCAATACCTTGTCAAGGTTGTCGTTATCCAAGAATCCCAATGGTTGTCAGACATAGACAGTCTCCTTCAGCTCTCCGTTGAGGAACGTGGATTTCACGTCCATGTGGTGGACCTCCCAAGAATGATGTGCCGCGATTGCCAGCAATAGGCGGACAGATTCCAGCCTTGCCACCGACGTGAATACCTCCTCGAAATCCACTCCTTGCTTTTGGACGTAGCCCTTCGCCACCAAACGGGCCTTGTGTTTCACAACTTCTCTTTCTTTATTACGATTCAGTTTGAAGACCCATGTGAGCCCTATGGCTCGGTGTCCCGACGGCATGTCCTCAAGACTTCACGTCTAGTTCTCAATGATGGATGTCATCTCCTCCTGCATTGCCTTCAGCCAGCACAAATTCCTTTCTACTTCGGCGAAGGTGTTCGATTCATCTGCGCTGATGACATGCAGTTTGGCCACCTCTTGTTCAAGTTCGCGTGCCCCCAGTCCAGGTGGTTCACCTCCTCCCACTAGGTTTTCCATCCTCCGGTACTTGGCCACCAGATCATCATCGTGATCGGCATCCAGCATTGAATCTGTAGTTCGTGGTGTTGCAAACTCCACTAGTTTAAGGGATGCAGCTGCTGGCGACGGCAGTGCCCGATGCTGCGCTCCTCCTTCTGCCGGCTCGGTGACAAGGTACTCCATTGTGAATTGATTTGGGTTTTGGTCTGCCTCGATCACGTCGTTCCACTGCCAGAAGGTGCTTTCATTGAAGATGACGTTGCAAGACACGTGAGCTCACCCCTCGCAGGATCATAGATCCTATACGCCTTGCTCCCAGGTTCGTAGCCGATGAGGACGACCTTCAGCCCCTTGGGATCGAGCTTGCCAAGGTGGGGACGCACTACCTTCATGTATGCGATGCAGTCAAACACTCGGAGATGATGTACCGCTGGCTTCTTGTTGTACCAGGCCTCATGTGGCATCTTCCCGTCTAGGCTTTGCATTGGCGATCGATTGAGGAGATAGACGAGCTTCATTACCGCCTCTCCCCAAAATCTCCCTGGGATTCTGACCGTCATCAGCAATGACCTTGCTGTCCCGATGATGGTCTGATTTTGGCGTTCCACCACCCCGTTCTGCTGGGGGGAGTAGGGCACTGTTAGTTTCCGTTGCATGCCGATGTCGTCGTAGTACTTCCCGAAGCCCATTGAGGTGAATTCTTTGCCTCGGTCTGTGCGCAACATTAGCATCTTCTTACTGCATTTTTCCTCTGCTCGCACTTGAATGCGATTAATTGCCTCTGCCGCCACACTTTTCGCTTGCAGCAGGATCAGCCATATGAAGCAGTTTTTGTCATCAACCAGCAGGAGGAAGAGGTTCTTGCCGTTTGGGGTCGCTGGCTTGATGGGCTCGCAGATATCACCGACGAACAGGATGGTGCGGCGCCCTTCGATCTCGACGATGGAGCCATTGCTGAATTTCACTGTCCCGTGAATCCCTGAGTCGAGCTCAAAGAACGCGGATCTAGCCTCGGTCATATGGTTTGTTGCCCCTGTGTCGAGGACCCATCGCCGATGCTCATGCTGCTCACCCCTCTCGCCTATCTGAGCGAACACTCGCTCCTCCTTTAGTTGAATTGGCTCCCCAGTCGGTGTCTTTGTTACGCCCAGTTGGAGCTCTTCCTTAAGTTTGACGCTCACTAGAGGAGCAGTTACGCCGTTGTCGATTACCTCCATGGATTTGGAATCGAAATTGGGGACGTCGAATAAGATCGATGCGCTCATCATGAAAAGAGCTGGCTCTTCCTTGTGATGTCCCACATTAGTTGGGAAGAAGAACAAACCACCATTTATAAGGGTGTGGAAACCTTCCCAGATGCATTTTAAAGCCTTGAGGGAAAGCCCAAAGAGGACAATATCTGCTAGCGGTGGATCTGGATCGTTACATATGGTATCAGAGCCAGACACCCGACAATGTGCCAGCCTTCTCGCTATTCCCCAAAGGGGGGAGACACGAGGTGGTGTGCCAGTAAGGACGCTAGGCCCCAAAGGGGGGTGAACATGGGGACGGTCCCACATCGATTGGAGGAAGAAAAGAGTGCCAGCGAGGACGCTAGGCCCCAAAGGGGGGTGAATTGTGATGTCCCACATTGGTTGGGAAGGAGAACAAACCACCATTTATAAGGGTTTGGAAACCTTACCCCGAAAGGGAAAGTCCAAAGAGGACAATATCTGCTAGCGGTGGATCTGGATCGTTACATTCCTCCTTGGATCGAGCCACATGAGCCTTCTCTTTGTTCCTGAGCTTGCTCGAGCAATTCTTGCTTAGGTGGCCCTTCTACTCGCAGTTCGAGCACTGGATTGGCCTGCCATCGGTCGACTCCTTCTTTTGATCTTTCCTCTTTCTCGTGCGTGCGCTCGCGAGATTTCCATGGCTTCTTACCGCCTTTGTGGCTGGAGAACCCGTTGCTCTCACTGGTATTGTGGCGGATTTTGATCTCCCTCTTTCTTGTGCATGCGCTCGTGAGATTTCCATGTCTTCTTACTGCCTTTGTGGCTAGAGGACCCGTTGCTCTCGCTGGTATTGTGGCGGTGCTTTAGGGCGTGCAAGCCATTAGTCCTTAGTGAGGAGTAGATGACCCTCCTTGTCGATAGCTGAAGCGGCATTCTTCTTCTGCTGCTCGACGTTGCGTAGTCTTCCGGTCACCTCTTCCACCGTTAAGTCGTTCACGTCAAGTAATATCTCAATTTAGCTTGACTTGCTCGAGGTGATTGGGGACGATCTGCAACATCTTCTTCACGATTTCTGTCTCGCTGATGCTCCCACCGAGAGTGGTGATGCTGTTGGCGAGACCTGTAATCTGCATTGAAAAGTCATCGACAGATTTGCCATTCTTAAAGCGGATCCCCGAGAGCTCCTTTTGCAGCTGCTCGACGGAGGCATGGAGGAGTGAGTGAGCCTGCCGGGGATGGACCCCACGATGTGTGAATTTTCACGCTCTGCATTTTCTTCTACTTAACCTGAGACCTGTGTGTTGTTAGGTCGATGTTCTAACCAGTTGAGCTAATCAACTTGACTTTTGATAAAGTCGGTTCCTCTGCAATGATATACCACTTGTGGATTAAACCAGACTCTGATACCACTTGTTGACTTCTGGCAATCGAGAGGAAATTGTCGATGGAGTAAAAAATGGCCCAAGCAAATTTGTTAGAAGAAAATGAAAACAGAAAATGAAAGAGGGAGAAATCTCGGGATTAAAAAATGGCCCAAGAAATTTGTTGGAAGAAAATGAAAACAGAAGATGAAAGAGAGAGAAATCTTGAGATTTGATTTACAGAAAAAGGGTGATTTTGTTTCTCATCACATTCACCTATTTAAATAATTAGCTTATCCTAAAAAATGGTAGAAAGTGGCCAACTAATCTGTGTCACTCCCGTCGAGATGGCCACCTAAAAAATTAGTAATCCATTCGAGCGTGTTTGTCAAATGGTCAAAAGAAAATATTCCATAACTGAGTAAAAGGTGTAAAAGCTAAATAAAGAAACCTCAGACTTTTATCCAACAGTATTGCCTCCAAACTCGTAAACAATGGACTACTGCCAACATTTCTATCTCGGATGTTGCATACCTTTTTTTTGCCTCATTAAGCTTCTAATTCTCGTATGCAATGGGTTGTCTCTCTCATAGTAGTATGCCCCATTGGGCGAAGTCTAACGCATCTGTTTCGACTTCGAAGGGTTTCTTTACGTCGACAATCCCCAAAACTAGCCCTTCCATCATGGCATTCTTTAAGTTGTCAAAGGCTTCTTGACAATGTGGAGTCCAACTCGACTTGTTTCCCTGCTTTAGTAGTTCAGTCAAGGGACCTACATGCTTCGAGAATCCTTCAACTAACTGTCAATAATAATTTGCAAACCTAAGGAAGGAGTACACTTCTGTCACTAGAGAGGGGGTCTTCAAATCCTTGATGACTTTGACTTTCTCTTCTTCCATACCCACCTTGCCTGCTTCGATTACATGTCCGAGAAAGTAAGTTGATTCGTTGTTGCGCGAACGTGCATTTTTTCCTCTTCACATATAGTTGGTGTTCTCTCAACTTTTTGAAAACTAATTGCAGGTGGTGTTGATGCTCTTCCATGGTGGAGCTGTAAACCCCTATGTCGTCCAAGTAGAGAACCACAAATTTATCGAGATATTCGTGGAAGACTTGGTTCATTAATGTACAGAATGCGGCAGGGGAATTATTCCAGACCAAAAGGCATGACTAGGAGTTCAAATGCCTCATATCTAGTGATGCAACTCGTTTTGGCTCATCTCCCTCGACAATTTGAACTTGATAGTATCCCAACCTTAAGTCAGTTTCAAGAAGTACTTCACGCCATGTAGTCGATCGAAAGAGCCTGTAATGATGGGCAGAGGATACTTGTTTCTGATCTTGATTTTGTTTAGGGTGCGGTAGTCTATGCATAGACTAAGACTCCCGTTCTTCTTTTTAAATAACATCGGGGCTCCATAGGAAGTATTTGCAGGTCTAATGAATCTGATAGTACGTAGTTCATCTAGTTGGGGGGTGGAGTCATTCTATTCTTTGTCGCGTTGTATTTCTATGGGAACAAATTCAATCGTTCCCTCAGTTTCAACCACAGGGATGACCATGAACGTTGGTTCGTTACACACAAGACCTCATTTAAACTGAAGCTTGTCTGGACAACGGTAGGGGTTGATCCTGTTATGGCTAAGTATTTATCCAAAGGCATGGGGATCACTTTATGTTTCAATAAGAATTTCATCCCGAGTACCCATCAAAGTCGTCATTTTGACAATCACAAAGTCCACTAGACTACTCCATGTTCCTAACTTGAGGGCAACCTTTCTCGCTATCCCAAAGATTGGTAGGGCCACAGAGTTGATGGCCTTCATCTTTCCCGAGTCTCGATGCCACTTGATGTTCAACCGATTTGCTTCAGTCTCGATCACGAAGTTATGGATGGATCCCGAATTGACCATCGTACTCTTAGCCAATTTGTGATTCATCCATGCTTCTATGTACATGAGACATTTTTCAATCGGTTCTTTTTGCTCCCTGGTCTTCTTTTGATGTGCAAATAGGAACTTTAGGGCTCCCATCCGAGGAGTTTCTATGTTCAATGCTTTTTCAACTTCTTCACCCTCAGACTTTGTGTCTTAGTCTGCGTCTAATGCGGCTTGGAACGCTTGTAGTGACGCCTTCTTTGGACACTCAATACCTTGTGGTTCCCTCTACATAAGAAGCATGAGGGAGGTGGCCGATTGAAGTGGTTATGATTGTGAAGCCCCTTGCCTAAGACACTAGTCCCCTGTTGGGGTTGGTTTGTCTCTCCCCCTCCGGTCCTCGGTTTGTCCCCTCCTCCTAGTCTGGGTGGATTGGATGTATGGTTGCGATTACCTCCACTCGAAGAGGCTTGGTTTCGCCTTGTGTCTTGAGACTATTCATTGCTCAAATCGAACAATCGTTCAACCATAGCATAGGCCATGGAGAAGTCTTCTTGTCGTGTTCATAAAGTTTGGACTTCACCCATGGCTTCAGTCATTCTATGAACTGCAAGATCTTATCTAGCTCAAACATCTGTCGGATGTCTAACATGAGTAATAAGAATCATTTAACACACCCTCGAATGCTACCAGTGTGTTAAAGATCTTGAAATTTTCTTTTGGCTTTGATATGAACATTCTGTGGGAAGAATTTAGACCGAAACTCATGTTTTAGTCTTTTCCAAGTGTCTATTATGCATCGACCCTCTTGGATGTCCACACACTTCGAAACCCACCACAATTTCGCATCTTCAACTAGATGCATGGTCGCCATGGTGATCTTTTCTTCCTGTGTCTCATGGTTAGTCGCCTAAAGTATTACGACTCAAGGTCGAAGATGTAGTTCTCTTGCGCCTTGGCATCTCGAGCCCTAGAGAATGGCTTGGGCTCTAGAAGTTTGACCTTGTTGGGTCGCATTGTCCTCTGGGTAGGGGCTTGATTATCCACCGCCCTTACAACAACATTTACTCTGGCGCTTATGTCTGCCATTTCTACCTTGACTACGTCAAGGGCTACCTTCACATCTTCAAATTGCTCAGTGACCATCTAAAACATCGCTTTTTGAGAGCTGTCTAAGCCATCGACTCGCTCCTCAATCAAGCTAGCAAAGCCTGTCGAGCTGTCTCCTCTCCTGGAACCACCATTCATTGTGATTTTTGTTTCTAGGTTTTCCATTCGATACATAATTTCTTGAATGGACAACCCATCTAACCGACCCATTATTGTGTCAACGGCAAGGCTCTTATCAGCGAGTTCCTTCACTCGCTCGTCTAGATATCGAATACTGTCGGAGACTTCTCGTAAGTATTGCATCGGTTCTTCTATTTCGACTAGTCAGTCGACGTGGGACTTATTCAACTGTGTGGTTGTAGACATGTCTATCAAATCACTTTGGAGTCAACTAGGCTATGATACCAACTATCACAATCGTCTTTTCTTGGCAACGGATTTGGCAATTATGCGGCACTCACTCTCAACACTGAGTGAGCCAAACCAACTTTGGATTGTGTTGCCTACGGTCGGGCAACGTATACTCAAGCCTTGGACCTCGATTTGAAAAGATATCTTAGAAAACGAGGCAGAGAGGTTTTGGAAAAAGAGTTTGAAAGCAAGAATAAGAGAGAGATTGAGAGTGGTGTTATATAGCATGCAAACAAAAAGTCAACAACAACGGCTTAAACAGTATATAACTTGTCGGGTAGGGATAATTTGAAAACTAGTCGCATCCCTCTATAGTACATTTTGAGGCATTTCATGTGTACCAGGTGTAGCCATGATTTCGCCGAAACGTCATACTCTAAGAAAAAAACAAAGGAAATATTACAACATGAAAGCAGTAAAAGAAAGCAATAAAGTAGTACAAGGCAAGGGTTTCGGCGTGTAACGGGCATGCGGCAATGGACACACGCCTTGGACAAGCATGACCCTGACACTGTGCAATCACAAAGGGTATTATATTAACGTGTCAGTCTTTTAGTATTTGAAATATGCTCTCTTTGTATCCCGTACCCCAATCCATAGTTTTTTAAAATAAAATTCAAACGCTTCTTTCGATTAGTTAATGTTTTGTTTTCATCTTTTAAATGTTGTTTTGGTTTTAAATTAATACAAGAATTATAGAGTACTTGAATGAAACGTTCATTCCAAACATCCATCAGCTCATATGTTGTAGTCATGCTCTCTAGCTTTTCGGCTAAAACATTAGTTATATGCTTGCCAAAATATAGATTCTTTCTTGTTCATTGGCAGGCATCCAACGATCATATGCATCACAAACATTTCGAGTAACATTAACAATGGTTACTTGAGGACATTCATAAGTTAGAATGAATTTCATAGCATCTACCACCAATATATCTTTGATGTCATTTTTTAAAGTTGTACCGCTATTACTATTTAGCTTGGCATAATGCTACGGGTAGGTCAAGTGTACGTTCACAAAACTGAGACATTCTCTACCAAATATTAGGATATGTGGTCACATTTCCTTTACGAAAAGGAAAATGAAATAAATAAAAGGGGCCAAACAAATTCAAACCAATGACCTCTAATCTGCAATCAAATGTTCTATCACTAAGTTATGGGCCCATTTTGTGTGATTTAACCTTAGTGATTCCTCGGTAAGTAACCAACCTTAGTGACCCCTTTGTAAGCTCTCGTGTTAGAGTTTTATTCTAATAAATGTGAGTATAGGTCAAGTCTTTTTTTAGATGTTCACCGTTGATCTACGCAAAAGTCTTCTATAGGCTGACCTATGGATCCATGATTCCTCGGTAAGTAACCAACCTTAGTGACCCCTGTGTAAGTGTGATCTCTCATGTTAGATTTTTATTCTAATAAATGCGAGGATACGTCAAGGATTGGAAATAAACTAGGACCCTATGTCCCGGTCTATTTTAGATGTTTACCTTGATCTACGCAAAAATCTTCTATAGGCTGAGCTATGGACCCATTTTGTGTGATCTCAAACTTAATGAACCCTTGGTAAGTGACCAAATAAACTATGAAAAAGGAGACCAAAATTCACCATGAGACCCTACATGGATTTCTAAAACATTAATGACCAAGTTCAAACTAGTGACATCTAATGTAGTCAAATGTTCTACCACTAAGCTATGGACCCATTTTGTGTGATATCAAACTTAGTGAGCCCTGGATCTCGGAAACATTGATTAAGAATAAGTGATCATATTTCTTTCCATGCAAACGATATAAAGAATAGTGTTTGATAAGATAAGGAATCAACTACAAGGGGAATAAGATTTGGATTACCTTGTTGATCGAATATCTCAAGGCAAGAACATTGTTTGAGATTCGAATCACTCCACAAGCAAGATCGATCATGTCTAGCTTGAATGATTCTTGTTGATCAAATATCTGAAGGAATCATGCAACCTAAACTACATAGAATTGCAAAAAAAACTTAGTCATTGGCTAAAGAAAGCACAAATGCTCCTTTTACTATATTTTTCAAGTCTACTTACAAATACAACATACATGGCTTTATATAGCCTCAAAATGAAACTATTAAAGGCATTCCAAGAGTTGTAACATTCGTACTTAATGGCCATAATTAAACCATTATGTAATTGTAACCTAAAGTAAATAAAAACTCTTAAACTACGTTAATGAATTGTAACCTAAAGTAAAGGCATTCCAAGAGTTGTAACATTCGTACTTAATGGCCATAATTAAACCATTATGTAATTGTAACCTAAAGTAAATAAAAACTCTTAAACTACGTTAATGAATTGTAACCTAAAGTAAATAAAAACTCTTAAACTACGTTAATGAAATACAGTAACTCTAAATTGTAATTTCATTCTTCTAACAATATTCTCTTGGTTCATATCAGTGTTCATGACAAAAATGAAAGGAAATAGAAATGAGTGAAAGGACCCAACCGGGTTCAAACCGGTGACCTCTTGATCTACAATCAAATGCTCTACCACTAAGCTATGGACCTATTTTGGGTGATCTCAAACTTAGTGAGCACTTGGAAAGTGATCACATTTCATTCCATGCAAACGAAATAAAGAATAGTGTTCACGACAGAAATGAAAGGAAACAAAAATGAGTGAAAGGACCCAATCGGGACCTCTTGATCTGCAGTCAAATGCTCTACCATTGGACCCATTTTAGATAATCTCAAACTTAGTGAGCACTCGGAGAGTGACCGAAATAAAGTGATCACATTTCATTCCATGCAAACGAAATAAAGAATAGCGTTCATGACAAAAATGAGTAAAACGGCCCAACCGGGTTCGAACCGGTGACCTCTTGATCTGCAGTCAAATGCTCTACCACTGAGCTATGGACCCAATTTAGGTAATCTCAAACTGTGAGCACTCGGAAAGTGACCGAAATAAAGTGATCACATTTCATTCCATGCAAACGAAATAAAGAATAGCGTTCATGACAAAAATGAGTAAAACGGCCCAACCGGGTTTGAACCGGTGACCTCTTGATCTGCAGTCAAATGCTCTACCACTGAGCTATGGACCCATTTTAGGTAATCTCAAACTGTGAGCACTCAGAAAGTGACCGAAATAAAGTGATCACATTTCATTTCATGCAAACAAAATAAAGAATAGCGTTCATGACAAAAATGAGTGAAAGGGCCCAACCGGGTTCGAACCAGTGACCTCTTGATCTGCAGTCAAATGCTCTACCACTGAGCTATGGACCCATTGTGGTCAATTTCAAACTTAGTAAGCACTCGGAAAGTGATCACATTTCATTCCATGCGAACGAAATAAAGAATAGTGTTCATGAAAAAAATTAAATAAAATAAAAATGAGTAAAAGGGCCAACAACTGGATGATCTGCAGTCAAATGCTTTACCACTGAGCTATGGACCCATTTTGGGTGATCTCAAACTTAGTGAGCACTCGAAAAGTGATCACATTTCATTCCATGCAAACAAAATAAAGAATAGTGTTCAAGTGGAAGGGCCCAACCGGGTTCAAACCGGTGACCTCTTAATTTGCAGTCAAATGCTCTACCACTGAGCTATGGACCCATTTGAGTGATCTCAAACATAGTGAGCACTCGGAAAGTGATCACATTTCATTCCATGCAAACGAAATAAAGAATAGTGTTCATGACAAAAATTAAAGAAAATAGAAATGAGTAAAAGGGCCCAACCAGGTTCGAACCGGTGACCTCTTGATCTGCAGTCAAATGCTCTACCACTGAGCTATGGACCCATTTGGGTGATCTCAAACATAGTGAGCACTCGGAAAGTGGTCACATTTCATTCCATGCAAACGAAATAAAGAATAGTGTTCATGACAAAAATTAAAGAAAATAGAAATGAGTAAAAGGGCCCAACCGGGTTCGAACCGGTGACCTCTTGATCTGCAGTCAAATGCTCTACCACTGAGCTATGGACCCATTTTGTGTGATCTCAAACTTAGTGAGCCCTCGAAGAGTGATCGAAATAAACTGCGACTCAATCTTTTAAACGAGTCCAAAAGCGGTCATGAGGCCTTATTGGATTTCGGAAACATTGATGAAGAATATGTGATCACATTACCTTCCATGCAAACGGTATAAAGAAAAGTGTTCGTGAAAAAAAAAATGAAAGGTAAATAATGAAAGGGCCCAACCTGGTATAAACTGGTGACCTATTGATCTGCGGTCCAATGTTCTACAACTAAGCTATGGACCAATTTTGTTTGATCTCAAACTTAGTGGGCACTCGGTAAGTGACCAAAATAAACTGCGACCCTATCGTTTTCAGGAGTCCAAAAGCCGTCATGAGGCCCTACATAGATTTCTGAAACATTGATGAAGAAAGTAGATATACACGACAAAAATGAAAGGAGAAGAAATGAATGAAAGAGTCCAACTGGGTTCAAACCGGTCCCCTCTTGATGAACCCGTTTTATGTGATCTTAAACTTAGCGAGCCTCTATTGAAGAAATTAGTGTCCTAAGTTTTCTAATAAATGGTGGTTTGTTCGGTTTCCACACCCTAATAAATGGTGGTTTGTTCTCCTCCCCAACCAACGTGGGACATCACATTAAATCACATTAAATGACGTTAAAGGCATGAAGCAAGTTTGAATAGAGTGCTACCCAACTGTCTGAATGTCATGGCAGGCACCCACAAGTATTATAGGTATATAGCAAAATTAATGTTTTTTCTACGATTCATATCATTGGATCATCACAATACAAAACATTGGTAAAAGGGAGACATACAAAGTTATTCAATATTTTTCTTTGTATAACCAAAAAAGAAAGTTCAATCCAGTAATGCCTAAAACAATGCATATTTACATGCCCTGAGAGCTACTGCTCAACACATCTCATGTGCTTCCGATTCACATATGGTATGGACGCCTCATACACTAAAGGCTGATTGTAATGTAGAAGAGAACTGAGAAGCAATGGTCTGCGTGGCAAATTGCTGAAACTGCTTCTTCGCATCTGAAAGTTATTAGCAACACCATCAGCCCAAATGCCAATAATTTCATCAATGCCTAAATCAGTCTTAGGAGAAGAGTGTAAAGAAGAAAAAAGAGGGCCGGGTAAGAATTACAAAAATTTGAGTCAACCCACGACTGAGTGGCAATATCTAACTGTAACGACCCTAGGTTGCTACTAACCTAAAGTCGTTACCATCATTATAACCTATGCTCTTATGCGGAATTAAACATTTAAAACTTCATCATAAAACATTGTCATGGACTCGTGTTCGAAAACATTTTTAAAACAACATAACGAAATACTAAATGAAATACATGAACAATAAAAGTAAAAACACCTTATGCTAACCTAAAGTCTAGGAAATAAAATACCACTATTCTAAGATGGTTTAATGATAGGTCCTAGCTCATGAGTTGCATGTGTTTGCAGGGGTGGATTGTAAGATCCCACATTGGTTGGGGGAGGAGAACGAAGCATTCTTTATAAGGGTGTGGAGCCTCTCCCTAGCAGCGTGTTTTAAAAACCTTGAGGAGAAGTCCGAAAAGGAAAGCCCAAAAAGGATAATATATGCTTTCAGTAGACTTGGGCCATTACAAGCTTGATGAGTCTTAGAAGAAAGGTGGGTGCAATTTCCCCGGCAGTTATGAACTATAAGTTTGAGTGCCTAATTAGTTGGCAAATACATCAACATGTGCAGTAGTAGTACTAAAATGGCTGTAATTGGTAAGGGAAAAGTTGTTTGTTCGGACAACTTTGAGTACATGGCTCAAAATCATGGTGATGGCCTATCTAAGAAAGTATCCTACGAACTTTCCAATGCCAAATATCGTCCCATTTGAAAGCTGTTTCATGTCAATTCAGAAACATATTTATCAAAAGAATACATACATACGTGTGTGTGTGTGAGAGAACATATATATAATGCACGACAAGACGGGTATTTGATTTTTATATCTAAACCCCCTCCACCTATTTTAGTAGTAGGAGACTGCGGGATGCTGAACTAAAGAACGGCCCTATAATGGATGTCCTGAAAATGTTAGGAAAAGGGTAACGACAACTGAAAAAAAAAAAACTCATTAAATGCACACAAACATCAATTTCATTCTTTGCCCCAGTATAATATGTGCAAAAGGTATGAAGAAAAAGTTGATCCTGAGTGGAGGTCGTTTGATATTTTTTAACTTGAAGCGGCCATGCCGAGAAGCGTTAAGGAGCTGTTGTTCATCTTTTGGTCGGTCTTCCTCTTATGTTCAAGGATGAACAATTTCTATGGCTTTTTGGGATCTAAACTATTCTAAGGAAAGTGTCTGAATTTGGAGATCTCTTGGGACTAATAGGATTTTACTATTTTCGTGGCTTCCTCATTAAGTTCCTTGTCTAAATTTCTTCATAATCATCCGATTTCTTGTCTTTTGGTCACATACTTTTAATTCAATGAGATTTTGCCTCATGTTAAATATTTCGTTCCGTCCATGCAACTTGGTTCCTTATAGAAAAAAATAATGGTTAAGGGGTTCATTGAAGAAGTTGATGCATTGGATACTTTAAGCACTAACCATATATATATGAGCCATTTGTATCGCTATGCATGTCTATGTGTCTAAGAACTACATTACAAGTTACTAAGGTCCACAACAAGCATAAAGGTCACAAACAAAATAGAGATATCTATCTTCTCATATCCTCACATGCTCCTCGTTTCCTTTCGTGTGAATTCCAGTGACAAATTCTCTCAAAACTTGTGGGGTCCTATCTATTCCATCCCCCAAGCCCCAAAGAAAAACCCCCTCCGACTCCATATCTCCTTTGAAGCAACTATCACTACCGAAGCAGGCTAGCTCCTGAACCTTCACCCACCCCAGTTACGACATTCCTTTCTATTGCTCCTAAGATCTCTATTTTTGCTAATATTTCACGTCTTTTTATTTATGGTTCCTATGGAGCTACATTGCAATAAATCTTCTTTTTTCTACAGTATTGCTTCTATGATCTTCGGAGCACGAGCTTCCATGGCTCGCTAGAGTACGTATCCTTTCCATGGCAAAGATTTAAGCATCAAGTCCCTACTGAACTCAATATCTTCTAACAATGACTGAAATATAAAGCCAGCTAACAAAATAACAAACAGCAGGCAGGGTTTCACAATGATATATCCCTTGGACGTTTAGAAACAATTTTCTAAAAGCTTCAAAAAAAAAATTCAGAAGCTTTTCATGGAATCAGAAGCTATTACCGACAGAGAGACTACCATAATAAATCAGGCTTTGTAGTGCTTGTACGAACACTATAGGATTTTTGTAGTTCATGGAACACATTGCTTACCTTTACGACATTTTGTAAAGCCGATAATGTTTGCAATGCTCAAAGTCAAACAAACTCCTACGACGAGGAGATAATCAGCTTGAAACTTTATCAACGAGAATATGCCCAGCACAGTCCATGCAACTGCCTGTTACTCATAGGTTCAGAAGCATAAGCATAATGAATATTGAAGATAATTGTTTTTTATACAAGAAACAGAAAATTTCATTGATTAAATCAAATTAAAAAATGAAGAAAATCCACTCTTTAGAGAAACTATCAAGAGGATGTTACAAAACACTTTTCCTGGTTCTATCAGTTCTAAGGTAAGTGACTAATTTTTTAGTTCAAGAACATTAATTACCATTTATAATTTAACCACTATATTTGCATCTTTGAATAAATGTAAATTTTAAGATCAGCTGAACCAGAAAATCAGTCAATAGTAATGTAAGTTTGTATGTCTTATGTGTACTTAGTTCAACTAGTTTGGAAATCAGTTTCCCAAAACACAAAATGATTTTCTAATTAACAAAATTCTTTTACAAGTTATTATCAAGAAGGAAACAGCTCAAAATATTAAATCTTTTGTATCCAACTATTTTCATCTTCTTTTTCTCCCCCCTTTTTGAGGCCATGTTTCATGAATAGTAAAGGAATGGCATTTTTTCAGTGCATAATAACTAAATTCCACAGCATACTTTGAGGGAAAACAAAATTTAAAAAATAACATAAAATTGGTTTTTTCTTGAATACGTAATTTCTTTAATTTCCCCCGCCCTGCCATCAACAAAAGAAAACATAAAATCAAAGTGACTGGCCTGTCTCCAGATTTACTAAGCTTTAGACATGTACGTTAACTGCAACGAATAAATCACTATTCTCTTTCAGGTATCATACCTTCAGACATTCACTCGTATCGGTATGATAAAATTTATTTCACGAAATCACCAACCTTGTTTGATAAAATATTGGAAACACATAATCAAATTATCACGATATTTGGGATCATTATATTTTCTTACCGTGAGGTACAAGGTCCACCAGAACAGCCAGGAATCTTTTTTGTTCATCCGAGCCAATGACTAGAGAATAACCAAGGATCCATGAGCATTAGAAGTGAGAAACAGGCATTTAAAATGTTGTCCTGGTAACACAAATGAGAAGCAAATTCTGAAAATGTAAGAACTAGAACACTCACCTCTTGATCAAGGCTTTCAAATTTCCACACACTCTCACCCATATCATCTATTTCATTCCACCACCTTAAACCGACCAATATACGTCCACTCAAATTCTTCACAACCCAAAAGTCAAGAGCAGCGAGAAAAACAGTCACCACAAAAATGATAACAAAACTGCTGAAAAATAGAGAGGAAAGAATGTAAAAAGCCAATGCTCCAGCCTGAAAAAGAAGAACCACGATCACATAAATCCCAGAAAGCCCAGAGATCATTCAAGAATGAACTCCATTGACATCATAGTTACATAGCCTTACCTTAAAAAAGACATGAAAGAAACAAGTCTTCGGGTTAGCATAATTTTCTACGGGTGGCTGCAAAAGAGGCATGGTATGAGTCAAACAGTAGCAATTACACTGTAAAAGCCTTCCAACTCAAGAGGCACAATGTAACCCCAATTTCACAAACTGACACCCAATAACGCGCTCAATCCTATGATTCAAGAACGAAAATCTAAACCAGTTGAAATTCAACCATAGCTAATTTGAAATTCCATCATAATCTGTCCGTCGTCAGCTCAGATCTTACATTAATCGCGGATTTTGTTCGTTCAACAGATGTTCTACCGTTGATCCTCCCAATCAACCGACAAAAAAACAAAAAAAAAAAAAAAAAAACAACCACCATTGTAGCTCCAGACGGAAATTTTCGATTAGATCTGGCATTCAACAAGGGCAAGGAGGCGAAAATGCCTTAACCAGAAGATTAACAACATTTATAAGCATGTAAAGATGATAATTAAAGAAATTAAAGATGAGGAAGATCTAAAAAAGTTGAAACTAGCGAATTTTACCTGATTCGGATCCATGATCGGGAAACTGGGAGATTTTGCACAATTTTTTCTTGCTGGTATGGGTTGAATTGCGTTTGGGGATGCAGAAATGAGGAGTAAACGCCGCTCCCTCCGTCGCTACGCGCTCGCCGAGGAAAATTGAAGCAGCACGGAAACAAAGAAAAAAACTCACGTCTTCATTTAATTTAAGTTTTTTTTTTTTTTTTTTTTTTTTTTCTCCTTTTCTTTTTTAAATTTCTTAATCAATTTAAAATTAATTCGAACAAAATTTGCCTAAAAAAAATTATTATTATTATTATTATTATTAAAATTATTGAAATTTTAATAATAATAATAATAATAATAATAATATTTATTTTATTTTATTGATTTTTAATTTTGTCAAATTTATTGAAATTATTGATTTTTAATTTTGATTTGAGGATTTAAATAAGTATGGTAATTTTTATTTTCTATTTTAATATTTTTAAACTTAAAATTTAAAATAAAAAATAGAAAATAAAAATTACCGTACTTAATTTAAATCCTAACGATAGAGGAGAGGAGCGACCAGTTGGTTCACCAAACTCCGACCCAACGTCGATCAAGAGCAAAAGTGGAGTCTTGGTTAGAGCAAGCCGCCCTATTCTATTACCCAACATAATTGGGAGAAGCTGGAGACGAGCAAAATCAAATTCAATCAAAGAGCTACTAAATGAATTTATTTACCTCGTGCTTGAAGGTGAAGGAAAGAACAGATTCGAGACAGGAATTTGTTCTCTCGTGGGTCTCTTACAAGATCAATTCAGATTGGCTGTGGTTCGTTAAGAAAATTTTATCCCCAAAAAAGGCCCAGATCCCGTATTTCTTCTATTATAGGAAAAATCAGCCCACCGTAAGGAAAAATCTGCTCCGTATGGAGTGCCCCGTGGTTCCTCGAGTGCCATGCACGAAGAGGAATGCAGCCATCAACTAGGATGTTATTGGCCACTATAACCACTTGGGCTCCACGTTTCAAGTTCATTATCCTACACCAAAAATCCCAATTCAAGATAAATTCATGAGGAAGTGAAATCCCTTTAGGATCTACTCCAGCATCTAGAAATTGGTTAATCTGTAACGATACGTGTACTTGATGTCTCGCCTAAGGCATCCTGAGCTAACAACACTTCGAATGGTCTCAAAAAGTCTCTTATTTCTATAACAGCTCAAGCTCAAGCCCAAGTCTACATTTAGCAAATATTGTCTTTGAGCTTTCTTGTGAGGGGACTCGAGCCTTTAAAACACGTCTACTAAAGAAAGGTTTCCACGCCCTTCATATACCGGGGTTTCCACACCCTTTATATAAAGGGTGTTTTGTTCTCCTCCCCAACCAATGTGAGACTCTCACAATCCACCACCCTTCGGGGCCAACGTCCTTACTCGGTTTCCACACCCTTTATATGAAGGGTGTTTTGTTCTCCTACCCCATCAATGTGGGACTCTCACAATCCACCCCTCCGAGGCCCAGCGGCCTTATTGGGTTTCCACACCCTTTATATAAAGGGTGTTTTGTTCTCCTCCTCAACTAATGTGAAACTCTCACAATCCACCTCCCTTCGGGGCCATGTCCTTACTCGGTTTCCACACCCTTTACATAAATTGTGTTTTGTTCTCCTCCTCAACCAATGTGGAACTCTCACAATTCACTCCCTTCGGGGCCCAGTGTCCTTACTCAGTTTCCACACCCTTTATATGAAGGGTGTTTTGTTCTCCCCCACCAATGTGGGACTCTCACAATCCCCCCCTTCAGGGCGAGCGTCCTTACTGGCACACCGCCTCATGTCTACCCCTTCAGGGAACAGCCTCCTCGCTGGCACATAGCCCGGTGTCTGGCTCTGATACCATTTGTAACCACTCAAGCCCACCTCTAGTAAATATTGTCCTCTTTGAGTTTCCTCTCAAGACTTTAAAACACGTTTGCTAGGGTTATAAACGATGTTTCGTTCACCTCTTTGAGACACTCACAATTTCAACATATAACCTAATATTAGAAAGAGAGTCATGGGCTCATAGCTCGGTGGGTAAGGGTAACCAAGCTTGGTCTCTATGTGGTGCTGATATGACTTGATGAGTGGTACCGGGCAGGGTAATGGGTTGAAGTTGAATGAGAGGTGGAGGCAAATCATAGTCTTATCCTCAAAACATTGGAACGAAATCCAGCCAGAGAAACAGAAGCCATGCCTTCACAAGAACATCCTTTCAAATCCATTACCCTTTTAATCCCACCACCAAGCAGCAAGAACACAGGGTTTCCAAATGGGTATCATGGCAAACCCAATGGCTGCTCACCACCAAAAATCGCCTTCATTCTCTGTTCTTCCTTCTTCACTTTCCGACTTCCATGGCGCCAGACTCCACGCCCAAGTTCAGGTCCCTTTCTCTTACTCTTTCCTTGTTCATGTTTCTAATCTGGGTATCATTTTTTACTCTTGAATCTTGATTCAAACTGGAAATCCTTGATGGGTTTTGTTGTTATGGCATCAAAATCACTGGATATTGATTTGGGTGTCCCTATAAATGGATATTGATTCGGATTTCGGAGGGAAAAGACTCGTTTCTCATTCGAGATAGAGGTAGGGGGAGTTATTGTGAAGCTGTCAAAGGCGGAAACGGCAAATAGCTTCTACCGAGTTCCCCAACCCTTAGATTAGTAGCTCAACTCTTTCGATTGGCGTGACACTGCTAGATGCTTTTGATCAATATCAGAGCCAGACACTAAACGATGTACTAGTGAGGAGACGGTTCTCCGAATGGGGTAGCATGACCAGTGTGACAGGCCTGGAATGGGGTGGATTTGGTGGGGGTCTCACATCGATTGGAGAAAGGAACGAGTGCCAGCAAGGACGCTGGGCCCTAAAGGAGGTGGATTATAAGATCCCACATCGGTTGGGGAGGAAAACGAAACACACTTTGTAAGGGTGTGGAAACCTCTCCGTAGCAAATGCGTTTTAAAAACCTTGAGGGGAATCTTGAAGGGAAAAGCCCATAGAGGACAACATCTACTAGGCGAAAACGGCAAATAGCTTCTACCGAGTTCTCCAACCCTTAGATTAGTAGCTCAACTCTTTCGATTGGCGTGACACTACTAGATGCTTCTGATCCGTATCAGAGCCAGACACTGGACGATGTGCCAGTGAGGAGACTGTTCTCCGAAGGGGTTGCATGAGGTGGTGTGCCAGTAAGGACGCTGGCCCCAAAGGGGTGGATTTGGTGGGGGTTCCACATCGATTGGAGAAAGGAACGAGTGGGCCCTAAAGGGGGGTGAATTGTAAGATCCCACATCGGTTGGGGTGGAGAACGAAAGCGCGATGTGCCAGTGAGGAGGCGGTGTGCCAATATGGACGTTGGCTCAAAGGGGGTGGATTTGGTAGGGGTCCCACATCGATTGGAGAAAGGAACGAGTGCCAGCGAGGACGTTGAGCCCTGAAGGGGGGTGGATTGTAAGATCCCACGTCGGTTGGAAAGGAGAACGAAACACCCTTTATAAGGGTGTGGAAACCTCTCCCTAGCAGACGCGTTTGGAAACCTAAAAGGGAAAGCTCAGAGAGGACAATATCTACTAGTGGTGAGCTTGGGCCGTTAGAGTCAGGAATAGGAGAATCGAATCTAGTTCGAGTTTTTTATTATGTACCTGTGTCTTTTGTTGGGATATGAAGCCTACAGTGAAAGACGGTAATTCGAGTTTGCATTGTTGTGCGATCTTAACATCTTTTTGCTCTGAAACCGAGTTAAACTACACTATGTTAGGAAGCTTAAGTCGTTGATTTATATGTATTCTCAATTGGGTTTGGTCTGGATTGCAGTATAAGAGGAAGGTTATGCAGCCAAAAGGGGCATTACATGTTACAGCTAGCGCCAAGAAGAACATCCTTGTAATGGGTGGCACCAGATTTATTGGTATCTTCTTGTCTAGACTTCTTGTCAAAGAGGGCCATCAGGTTAAGCCATTCTCCTTCTTCTTGCTTTGCTTGCTAGCTACAGATTCTCATTAGAAAGATTCATAGAGCTTGTTAATTATGGCAGGTGACTTTGTTTACGAGAGGAAAAGCGCCCGTTACGCAACAATTGCCTGGCGAGTCGGATGCAGATTATGCTGATTTTAAATCCAAGGTCTTTTAAGCTTCCATTTATGTGATATCCCACGTTGGTTGGGGAGGAGAACGGAACACCCTTTGTAAGGGTGTGGAAACCTCTCCCTAGCAGATGCGTTTTAAAAACCTTGAGGGGAGTAATGTGCTAGCGAGGAGGCTGTTCCCCGAAAGAGGTAGACATGAGACGGTGTGCCAGTAAGGACGCTAGCCCTGAAGGGAGGTGGATTTGGTGGGGGTCCCACGTCGTTTGGAAAAAGGAACGAGTGCCGACGAGGACGCTGGGTTCTGAAGGGGGGGTGGATTGTGATATCCCATATTGGTTGGGGAGGAGAACGAAACACCCTTTATAAGGGTGTGGAAACCTCTCCCTAGCATATGCGATTTAAAAACCTTGAGGGGAGTAATGTGTCAACGAGGAGGCTGTTCCCCAAAGGGGGTAGACATGAGGCGGTGTGCCAGTAAGGATGTTGGCCCCAAAGGGAGGTAGATTTGGTGGGGATCCTACATCGATCGGAAAAAGGAATGGGTGTCAATGAGGACGCTGGGCCCTGAAAGAGGTGGATTGTGATATCCCACATTGGTTGGGGAGGAGAACGAAATACCCTTTATAAGGGTGTGGAAACCTCTCCCTAGACACGTTTTAAAAATCTTGAGGGGAAGCCCGAAAGGGAAAACTCAAAGAGGACAATATCTGCTAGGTGGGCCTGGGCCGTTACAAATAGATCAGAGCCAGAGGTAATGTGCCAGCGAGGAGGCTGTTCCCCGAAGGGGGGTAGACATGAGACGGTGTGCCAGTAATGACGCTGGCCCTGAAGGGAGGTGGATTTAGTGGGGTCCTACATCGATTGGAAAAAGGAACGAGTGTCAGTGAGGATGTTGGGCCCTGAAGGGGGGTGAATTGTGATATCTCATATCGGTTGGAGAGGAGAACGAAACACCATTTATAAGGCTGTGGTCCTACATCGATTGAAAAAAGAAACGAGTGTCAGTGAGGACGCTGGGCCTTGAAGGGGGGTGGATTGTGATATCCCATATTGGTTGGGGAGGAGAACGAAACACCTTTATAAGGGTGTGGAAGCCCGAAAGGGAAAGCCCAAAGAGGACAATATCTGCTAGCAGTGGGCCTTGACCGTTACAAGTAGTATTAGAGCCAGACACTAGACAATGTGCCAACGAGGATGCTCTTCCTCGAAGGGGGTAGACACGAGGCGGTGTGCCAGTAACGACACTGGGCTCCGACCAAAGGGGGTGGATTTGGTGAGGGTCCCACATCGATTGGAAAAAGGAACAAGTGCCAATGAGGAGGAGAACGAAACACCCTTTGTAAGGGTGTGGAAACTTCTCCCTAGACGCGTTTTAAAAGCCTTGAGGTGAACCCCGAAAGGGAAAGCCCAAAGAAGGGGTGGATTGTGATATCCCGCCTTGGTTGGGGAGAAGAACGAAACACCCTTTATAATGGTATGAAAACCTCTCCCTAGATGCATTTTAAAAACCTTGAGGGGAAGCCCGAAAGAGAAAGCTTAAAGAAAACAATATCTACTAGCAGTGACCCTGAGTCGTTACAATTTAAGCCTTATAATTCGGTAGCTCAAGAAATGTGGTTTAACGATTTTATTTGATTCATATGTTCCAGGTTCTACATTTGAAGGGAGACAGAAAAGACTTCGATTTCGTGAAATCGAGCCTCTCGGCTGCAGGGTTCGATGTCGTTTACGACATAAATGGTGTGTATGATTCTGGATTGATCTGTTTTGGTTTGAAGTTCTTCACCCTGATACTCACTGCTGCTTGATTTCAGGGCGAGAAGCAGTTGAAGTTGAACCAATTTTAGATGCATTGCCTAAGCTAGAGCAGTAAGATCTCCTAAATGATATCCACTTTCTTTTATATGTTAGTTGCTGATATTGTTACTTTTATATGCTTCGAGTTCGTATGTTCGAATCATGGTGATCGTCTGGTTGAAATATTAAATGTTCTATAAGTTTTCCGAACTCATTGTTATATTGTACGGTAGCTGTCCCATGACATTAGTATAGTACGTAAGTGTGAGGTCTCGTATCGGTTGGAGAGGAGAACGAAGCATTCCTTATAAGGGTGTAGAAATCTCTCCCTAGGAGACTTGTTTTAAAACCGTGAGTGATATGTAACGGGTCGAAACGGACAATATCTGATAGCGGTGGGCTTGAGCTATTACAAATGATATCAAAGCCAGACACTGGGAAGTGTGCCAGTAAGGACGTTGGGCCCCCAAGGGGGTGGATTGTGAGATCCCACATCGGTTGGAGAGGGGAACGAAACATTCCTTATAGGGGTGTGGAAACCTCTCCCTAGAAGACGCATTTTAAAACCATGAGGCTGACGGTGATACGTAACGGGCTGAAACGGACAATATTTGCCAGCGGTGGGCTTGGGCTGTTACAAATGTATCAGAGCCAGACACCGGGCAGTGTGCTAGTGAGGATGTTAGGCCCCAAGGGGGTGGATTGTGAGATCCCACATTGGTTGGAGAGGGGAACGAAACTTCCTTATAAGGGAGTGGAAACCTCTCCCTAAAAGACGCATTTTAAAACCATGAGGCTGACGGTGATACGTAACGGGCTGAAGCGGACAATATCTGCTAGCGGTGCGGTGGGCTTAGATTGTTACAAATGTATCAGAGCTAGACACCAGGTAGTATGCTAGCGAGGACACTGGCCCCCATGGGGGTGGATTGTGAGATCCCACATCGGTTGGAGTGGAACAAAACATCCCTTATAAGGGTGTGGAAACCTCTCCCTAGCAGACGCGTTTTAAAACCGTGAGTCTGACGATGATACGTAACAAGTCGAAGCGGACAATATCTGCTGGCGGTGGGCTTGGGCTATTACAAATAGTATTAGAGCCAGACACCAAGCAGTGTGCCAGCGAGGATGTTGGGCCCCCAAGTGAGGTGGATTGTGAGATCCACCACCGGTTAGAGAGAGAAACGAAGCATTCTTTATAAGGGTGTGGAAACCTCTCCCTAGAAGACGTGTTTTAAAACCGTGAGGCTGACGGTGATACATAATGGGCCAAAGCGGACAATATCTGTTAGCGGTGGGCTTGAGCTATTACAAATGGTATCAATGCCAAACACCGGGCAGTGTGCTAGCGAGGACGCTGGGCCCCCAAAGGAGGTGGATTGTGAGATCCCACATCGGTTAGAAAGGGGAACGAAGCATTCCTTATCAGGGTGTGGAAACCTCTCCCTAGCAAACGTGTTTTAAAACCGTGAGGCTGACGAGTATACGTAATGGGCCGAAGTGGACAATATCTCGACAGAAGCTAGTCCGAACATTAGGGTTCATAACAAAACATAGCATGGAATGTGATGTATCTAATTATTCTCAGGTTTATATACTGTTCTTCAGCGGGTGTTTACCTCAAATCTGATCTCCTACCTCACTTTGAGGTACCTATCAGTTTACTTCCTTTGTCAAATACCAAATAAATGGTTCACTCAAAGCTTGACCTCGACTTTGCTTTCATATCATAGGTAGACGCAGTCGATCCAAAGAGTCGACACAAGGGAAAGCTCGAGACGGAAAGCTTACTGGCATCGAAGGATGTTAACTGGACATCTATAAGACCCGTCTACATCTATGGACCATTGAACTACAACCCTGTGGAGGAATGGTTCTTCCACCGGTTGAAAGCCGGTCGCCCCATTCCGATACCCAACTCGGGCATTCAAATTACCCAACTCGGTCACGTCAAGGTCTGTGCTACTATGTACTATTTATGCAACAGGAACAAACCGTTAAGTCTGTTGTAAGTGTGAGAGATCCTACATTAGTTGGAGAGAGGAACGAAACATTCTTTATTAGGGTGTGAAAACCTATGGAAAACGAAACACCCATTCCCTAGAAGACGCGTTTTAAAGCCTTGGAGAGAGGAACGAAACATTCTTTATTAAGGTGTGAAAACCTATGGAAAACGAAACACCCATTCCCTAGAAGACGCGTTTTAAAGCCTTGAGGGGAAGCCCGAGAGGGAAAGCCCAAAGAGGACAATATCTGCTAGCGGTGGGCTTGGGCTGTTACAAAACTTCTCCATAGTAGACACGTTGTAACGGCCCAGATCCACCGCTAGCATATATTGTCCTCTTTGGGCTTTCCCTTTCGAGCTTCCCCTCAAGGCTTTAAAACGCGTCTGCTAGGGGAAGGTTTTCACACCCTTATAAAGGGTATTTCGTTCTCTTCCCCAACCAATGTGGGACTCTCACAATCCACCTCCCTTCGGGGCCAGCGCCCTCGCTGGCACTCTTTCCTTTCTCCAATCGACGTGGGACCCCGCCAAATCCACCCCCCTTTGAGGCCTAGTGTCCTTACTGGCACACCGTCTCGTGTCTACCCCCTTCGGGGAACAGCCTCCTCGCTGGCTCATAGTCCAGTGTCTAGCTCTGGTACCATTTGTAACAACTCAGATCCACCGCTAGCAGATATTATCCTCTTTGGATTTTTTCTTTCGGGCTTCCCCTCAAGGCTTTAAAACGCGTCTGCTAGGGGACGGTTTCTACACCGTTATAAATGGTGGTTTGTTCTCCTCCCCAACCAACGTGGTATATCACACACGTTTTAAAAACCTTGCCCAAAGAGGACAATATCTGCTAACGGTAGACTTGGGCTGTTACAATAACGGTCCTAAAAAGCATTCATGGCCGTAGTGTGAATTGTTTAGGAATCAAAATCGAGTAAATGATTGAACGTTTTTTACGACCACAGGATTTGGCAACAGCTTTTGTTCAAGTTCTTGGTAATGAAAAGGCAAGCCAGCAAGTATTCAATATCTCTGGTGAAAAATATGTGACATTTGATGGGTTAGCCAAAGCTTGTGCAAAGGTACTTTCTTGGAGACATGATCATGACACCATGGTATTCATTGTAGAGCTAATATCTAAACTGGCTCACTTCGCAGGCTGGAGGCTTTCCCGAGCCCGAGATCGTCCACTATAACCCGAAGGAGTTCGACTTCGGAAAAAAGAAGCCATTCCCTTTCCGTGATCAGGTAATCTCGTCCACGTAATGATAAGTTCGATGATTCTGATGGCTCGAAATAGCACTATTGGTATTGATATATAATGTAATGCAGCATTTCTTTGCCTCGGTTGAGAAAGCGAAGAGCGTGCTCGGGTGGAAGCCCGAGTTCGATTTGGTCGAAGGACTTACCGACTCCTACAACTTGGACTTCGGCCGAGGCACTTTCAGGAAAGAGGCTGATTTCTCAACAGATGACATAATCCTTGGCAAGAGCTTGGTTCTTCAAGCTTGAGGCATCGTTCTCTTTCGTTTTTTACCCGATCTAAACGGGTTTATCGACGGATCTCGGGTCGAGATATCGATTTAAATTTGTATGTATGTGGAGATTTGTTTGAGTTTTTGCTCTAGTTTCATCAAGTGGCATGCAATTTGTTCATATTTTTCTAGCTTTTAGGCATATCGAGCTCAATGTTGGATAGTATTCTCGAGCATGTCGATGTCGTAAAGTTTTTTAAAAGTGACAAACAAACCTAAAAAAGTTGGTAAATTTTAAGTTTTTTAAAATTAAAATTATTATCAAACACGAGAAAATGCTCGTAAAGAAGAAATATTATGATTGGTTGGTTTGCTTAAAATTTTATATTGAAATTAATGTATTGATTTCTTTTTAGATATTGACCTCAAACGAAATTCTGATAAGATGTGTATACGGTAGGTGTGTACATTCAACTCGACAACCTGAACCAACCCAACCCGAACTATAAGAGTTGGGTTGGGTTGGATTAGCATTTCGGGTAGGGTTGGGTTCATTTTTCTGAACCCGAATTGAATCGGTTCGGTTTATTTTTGTTATGTTCAATTAAAATATTTTTATATATTTTTTATTTTTGTTATATACCATACCTTTAAACTAATTATTTTTATTGTTTATTTAATTTCATAATCTATCCTTATATTTTTGTTATTCTACAATTCTCAAAAAATATCGGGATTTAGTTGTATTTAGTTTTATGACATTGTTGCACTATGTTTGTATGTTACAATTTTCGCTCGTTGTTTTTTATTGATTTTTTTTTTTTTTTTTTTGAATAATTATAGATTGATTTGTGTTTGTTTGTGAACTTTTAATATATTTTAGGTAAGGTTGTATCCAATAATTATAAATTGTGAATAAATAAAACTTTAAAAAAAATTTGACAACCCAACCCAAACCCAACTCGAAAAGAGAGGGTTGGGTTGAGTTACCAATCTAACCAACCCGAACTTTTGGGTTGGATCAAAAAAATTCTTCAACCCAACCCGGACCATGTACACCCCTAGTATACAGGTTGGGTTGAGTTGGTTAGATAAAATCTTTTGGACTAATCCGAAACCTCAGGTTGGTCGAATTGGTAACTCGAACAACCCAAATAGAGTTTCACAGCCCACCCAAGCCAACCCAACCCTCTATTCTTGAGTTGACTTAGGTTGGTTTGTCGGGATATTTTTAATTATTTTTTTACCCTACATGTTTCATTAATAACTAAAATTTCATAAAATTCAAATATCAGACATTCACAAGTCACAACACATCGCTAATATTGATTGCAAAGTCAAATATCGTTAATATTCATAATAATCTGAAAAGTAAGATAGATAATGTTGTAACTCTATTTCGAGTTAGTCGAGTTGACCAGACAAAAAAAAGTCAACCAGCAAACCAACCCGAACCGAAAAAAATCTAACCGAATCCAACCTTTATGATTTGAGTTGGGTAATTTGGATTGGTTGAGTTTCGGGTCATATAAACACCTGATAATCACTGTCGACTAAGTAGACAATTTTTTTTTTAAAAAATGATATTTTTAAAAAGAAGAAAAAGTGGAGTAATGGAGAGGAGACAAATGGCAAAATACAGTTGGGGTTAGGTAAGTTAGGTACCTTCGAAGAAGTGGGAAGAAGGAAATTATTCTATTTTCCTCCGAAAAGAAAACATATTAAAATCCAACAACCTTATCCATAACGAAACTTTGGTCGGTTTGAATCCAAATTCCCAACCAAAAACGAATTTTAAATATAAATTCTTTTTTCTTTTTTAACCGACATAATTATATTATTTAAATATTAGATTATATATGTTTATTTTAAATATTTATTTTACCATCGCAAATTTAAAATCAATTTTTGTCGGAAAAAATAAAAAATTTAAATAATAAATTAAAAATTCATTTCGATAAGACGTTCAAGGATGTTTCATACGTCATTTAATTAAAAATAATTTAAAATGTCCCATCATTATTTTGTTAATTCAATTTTAAATAAGAGATGGACACGTGACAGAGAAGATGGTTGGAGTTAGTAAAAGTCTATGATGTTTTGTTGGAGCAAATAAACCGTTCATGTCTCCACTGATCACGAGATAGATGGAGATTTCGGATGATCTGTAAATGAAAATTTTGGTCTCTCATCTATACGTAATTAAAAATTTAATTGAAAATAAAATAAAAAATTTAAATATGGAAAAGAATCAAATGACGTCATCATTTACCCCTATTTTAATCAAATGGGTTACTTTTAATGGGAATTTAACCCTTTATGGTAACATTTAGAATCATATATTGTTTTCTTTTACTTTATTAAAATAAATAAATAAAGACATTATTCTATGTCACATCTCTTTTTCTTTTAAGGAAATTCCAAATAATAATAATAATAATAATAATAAGAGAAACCTCGGGTCGAGTTAGGTTACAAGTTTGATCTTTTTGGTTTGGAAAAAAAAAAAACTCTAGTGGGTCGGGGTCGATGGGTTTAGAACTTTTATCATTTTCCGTCATTTGATTGTCGGTTTTCAAACCCTAACCCTTAATTACTATCTAAATTGATTAAGTCGAGATCCCGCTCGAATCCGTTTGATATTAAACTCATTTTTTATCCCAGTAACTAAACACAAAGACCATCTTAATAACACGTAATGAATCTACAGGTGACTTTAATGGTCGAGTGTAATGAGCCAAGTCCACTGCTAGGAGATATTGTCCTCTTTGGATTTTTCCTTTCGCGCTTCTCGATACCACTTGTCACAATCGCACTCTTGATGACAACGGACTTGCGATTGTGCGGCATTCACTTTCTAACGACAAGTGAGCTAAGTCAATTTGTTCTTACGTCTCCTACGACCAAGCAATGTATGCTCGAGCCTCTGGCCCCAGTTTAAGAAGAAGGTTTTAGAAAACGAGGGCAGAGAGAGATTTTCGAAAGAGAAATTGTGAAAGAGACGTTATATAAGCAAGCAAGAGAGTAACAACAACGACTCACCGTATATAACTTTTTGTATGGAGAAGTTGATAACGTCTACCGGAAAAAAAAAATTTATATATATATATATATATTTTTGAAGGACCACTTTTGTTGTCCTTAATTTGAGGCGGCAATTTTATTATTCTTGTTCCAAATTAAAGGGACATAAAATATTTGATTTGATTTTTTTTAATTTTTAATTTTTTTTAAAAATAATTATTTTTATTTCAGTAAAAAAAAAAAAAAACCATAAAGATTTAATAATTGTGTTTTTATTTTTTTTTTTCTTTTCAAAAAGAGATATAAGATAAAAATAAAATAAAATAAAATGATATTTTATTAATTAATATTTAATAAAAGATTTTAACTAATAAACAAATATTTAATAAAAAAATATTAATTAATATTAGTCGTAACTGACATGTTTTATATCTGTTAAGGTCTAACGTTAAACTTCTCGATATTATATTAAAAAAAAAACATTATTTTGGAGTATTTAATAAAAAAAATAATTTGGAGTGATGTAGGTAAGTAAAGAGGTGTCTAGGGTTTTGGCACGTGGGAGATTTATAAATGGGTTAAGTAAGAGTGTTCTTGAGAGGTGTCAACAAACGAACGAGATGAGGCGATATGGATGCTTTTGCCTTCCTTCTCATCCTCATCTTATTCTTACTACACGACAATTACTTTTTGTCTCGATATCGGCCGATCGATCTATCAATTCTTTTACAGTTGAATGTAAAAAATTAATGAACGTATGTTCGACCGTTGTTATCATCACGTATGAAATAAATAATATTTTAGTACTATTAGGCAAGGAACTTTTATATTTCGGTTTACCATGTTTCTTAAAATTACGAAAATACCCTTAGATGAGGATTACCAGGTAATGCATTCTTTCTTCCTTCTCATCCTCATCTTTAACTCTTACTACACGACAATTATTTCTCGTCCCGATATTTGACGACATTGACATGATCGACTACCAGTTTTTTACTGTTCAATGTAGAAAAAGAATCTCAAATTTATACTGAGATTAACAAATTACTGAATGTACGTTCAACCCACGTAAGAAATAAAAAATATTTTAGTGTTATTAGGTAATAACTACGAAACTTTTAAATTTGTATTTATTTAGCTTTTGAACTTGTAAAAAGGGTTCAATAGATCGTTCAATTTTTAAGCTCGGGTTTATAATGTTTCTAAAAAATTACGAAAATACCCCTTGGATGAGATTTCTCTAATGCATATTGGGTTCTGTTGGGTAGACGGAGGATAAGATATTGTGATTTGTGTTCTCGGTAATTGATGGACAAACTGCTTGTTCCCATGCCATTCTTAGCTAGAATAGTGCAAGACACTACCCTAAAAACCTGGTCGAGAATAACTTTTCAGAACTGCCTTAAAAAAAAAAGAACGTTTGACGAAAAACGAACTCAAAATTGGTCGAGAGATAACCCATGTTTAATAGATGATTCAACTTTTAAGCTTGAGTTTAAAATGTTTCTAAAAAATTACGAAAATACCCCTTGATACGATTTCTCTCATGTATGTTTATTTTAATGTGTTTCCAATATATGTAGAAGGATGAAATATTGTGATTTGTGTTCTAGGTAATTGATGGACAAACTCCTTGTTCCTATGTCATTCTTGGCTAGAATAGTGCATGGCACTACCCTAAAAAACTAGTCGAGAATAACTTTTCAGAACTGCCCTAAGAAAAAGAACGTTCGACGAAAAACGACTCAAAATTGGTCGCGAGATAACCCGTATTTAATAGATGATTCAACTTTTAAGCTCGGGTTTAAAATGTTTCTGAAAAATTACAAAAATACCCCTTGATAAGATTTTTCTTATGCATGTTATTTTAATGTGTTTCCAATATATGTGTTCTGGGCAATTGATGGACAAACTTCTTGTTCCTACGCCATTATTGGCTAGAATAGTGCAAGACACTACCCTAAAAACCTGGTCGAGAATAACATTTCAGAACTGCCTTAAAAAAAAAAGAACGTTTGACGAAAAACGAAATCAAAATTGGTCGAGAGAAAGCCAGTGTTTAATAGATGATTCAACTTTTAAGCTCGGGTTTAAAATGTTTCTAAAAAATTACGAAAATACCCCTTGATAAGATTTCTCTCATGCATGTTATTTTAATGTGTTTCCAATGTATGTAGAAGAATGATGAAATATTGTAATTTGTGTTCTCGGTAATTGATGGACAAACTCCCTATTCCTACGTCATCCTTGGCTAGAATAGTGCAAGGCACTGCCCTAAAAAACTAGTCGAGAATAACTTTTCAGAACTGCCCTAAAAAAAAGAACGTTCGACGAAAAACGACTCAAAATTGGTCGAGAGATAACCCGTGTTTAATCGATGATTCAACTTTTAAGCTTGGGTTAAAAATATTTTTGAAAAATTACGAAAATACCCCTCGATAAGATTTCTCTCATCTTGTGTTTCCAATGTATGTAGAAGAAGGATAAAATATTGTGATTTGTGTTCTGGGTAATTGATGGACAAACTCACGCCATTCTTGGCTAGAATAGTGCAAGACACTACCCTAAAAAACTGGTAGAGAATAACTTTTCAGAACTGCCCTAAAAAAAATAACATTCGACGAAAAACGACTCAAAATTGGTCGCGAGATAACCAATGTTTAATAGATGATTCAACTTTTAAGCTCGGGTTTAAAATGTTTCTAAAAAATTACGAAAATACCCCTTTATAACATTTCTCTCTATGTTGTGTTTTGGCCCTAAAAAACTAAAAAAAAGAAAAGAATTGACGGAAAATGAACCCAAAATTGGTCAGAGAGCTAACCATTTTTGGGCAGGATATAATATTTATCATCGAACCCATTTAGCTAACGGAGAAAAATCTCATTTCACTCTCTGTCTCTCTCATTCCTCATTTGATCGGACAGCCATAGACAACCATAAACATCTTAGGTTCAACGTCTGCTCTAATTTTTGTGAACTCTAATAGATTCTTAAATTTTTTTAATTTTATGTCTATTAATCCGAATAAAAATAATATATTTTTTTAAGTCAAGGATTAAAAAAAAAAAAAAAAATATATATATATATATATATATATATATATATATATATATATATATATATATAAATATTAAAAATGATTTATTAATCGAAATACTTCCAAAATATTTTTACCTTAAAGATAACCGATACAGTGAAAGTGAGTCGAACGCCACGTGGACGCCATACTCCGAATGAAATTAATTTTAAAAAAGGGGTAATAAAATACAAATCCGACGTCTGTGTGAACGCCACGTGGACGAGAATTCGTGTACGTGCTGATACCAAAATGGTGGACCCCACAGGAAGGATCCAGGGACCAAAATCGTAATGACGTTTATACAACCGCCACGTGTCCACTACTCTGGACGTGGCTGTCCTTTCAGCAATTCCGCGTGGAGAAATTATCCGCTACTCTCGAACTACTGTGGGCTCTCCCTTCTCTTCGTCGGTGATTATTTGACCTTACAATTTTATTTAATATTTATTTAATCTTTTTTTTAGAATTAATAATTTTGATTATAAATATATTAATAAATTAGATATTATTTATTATTTTAATGTCCACGTGATGTCTCCACCTCTCACCCATAATTAATGAATTAAATAAAATAATTGTAAATATTAAATAAAATATTAATTGCAACGGTCAAAAATAATTATAGGTCAAAATTTAACCATTAAAAAAATTAGAAATTTAATATTTTATTTGAATATTTTTAAACTAAAAAATTAATTAATTAAAATATCTATAAATTTTATATTTACGTCTAAAAAAATACTCTCAACTTTTAAAATTTTCGATAATATTCTTAAATTTTAAAAAATTCTAAAAAATACCATTAAACTTAATAAAAAAAAATTAAAAAATACCCTTATCTGAAATTGCCAATACTTTAAAAAAAAATATCTTTTAAATTAAAAAAAATATTTTTAGTATATGTATATATATGTATATATATATATGTATATATATATGTATGTATATATATATGTATATGTATATATATATATGTATGTATATATATCTATGTATCTGTATATATGTATGTACCGTTAATAACCACTAATGGGTTTGTGTCGTTCGTATATGTACGTATCTATATATATATATATATGTATGTATATATATGTATATATATATATATATATATATATATATATATATATATATATATATATATATATATATATATGTATGTATGTGCCGTTAATAAAAACTAATGAGTTTGTGCCGTTCGTATCTGTACATATATATGTATGTATCTGTATATATGTATGTGCCGTTAATAACAACTAATGGGTTTGTGCCGTTCGTATCTGTACAAATATATGTATGTATATATATATGCATATATATATCTGTATATATATATCTGTATCTGTATATATATATATATACTTTGGTTTAAAAATATATTTTCAATTTTTAAAAATAATATTTTTTTAACTTTAAAAATTATTTAATATTAATAATTCTTACGCTTCTTCAAAAATATCCTTAAACTTTTGAAAATTTTAAAAATAATAATTAATCTTAAAAATAGAAAATTTAATTTTTTTTATTTTAAATATATTTATTAAATATAATAATAGCACTATTAAAAGTATTAATTTTTAAATAAAATATTAACGATTTTGATCGCAATAAAAAATTTGAATATATTTTATTAATTTAAATTACTAATGTTTTATCCTTTAGGAAGCTTCATAGGTAAAGATGACACCCGTAATTTAATGCTTCGTAAGTGTAACAGGCGCAATCTCAGCCGTCGATTTCGAACTACATCAACGATGACACTTAGCCTTACATTGTAGAGTTATTTACAGTTATACCACGTTCACACAGTCAAACAAACCCACCGTCCAAATCCACAACACCGCATCCTCCCACCGTCAGATCCCGACCTCCGCCACGCGTACGGTCGGATTCCGAGAAATAGTGAATTTACTAAAATAACCCCAAGATTTCGCTATATAAACCCGGATCTGCCGCTAAGTTTGTCATCAACGGTCTTCAAAGTGTTGTGGTCAAGCAAAAGCAAAAGAAAAAGCTCATTAGCAATGGCTCCTGAATTGAGCGGTGTTGGCGGAGCGGCTAGGTGCGGGTACGTCACGTTCTTGGCCGGCGATGGTGACTACGTGAAGGGCGTGGTCGGGCTGGCTAAAGGGCTGAGGAAAGTCAAGAGCAAGTACCCTTTGGTGGTCGCTGTGCTGCCGGATGTGCCGGAGGAACACCGGGAATTGCTGAGGTGGCAAGGGTGCGTCGTCAAGGAGATCGAACCGGTTTACCCACCTGACAACCAAACCCAGTTCGCGATGGCTTACTATGTCATCAATTACTCCAAGCTCAGGATCTGGGAGGTACTAAATTCAATATATATCGGGGAAAAGTGTCTGTTTTCATAAATTTTCTAGTCAATAATGGGTTTGTGTCGTTCGTATTCATAAATTTTATAGTCAAGTTAATAATCACTCATGGGTTTATGACGTTCGTATTCATAAATTTTTTTTAGTCAAGTTAATAAGGACTAATGGGTTTGTGCCGTTCGTATTTGTAGTAGAGAAAACAGTGTCTGTTTTCAGTTAATAACCACTAATGGGTATGGGTTTGTGCCGTTCATATTTGTAGTAGAGAAAATAGTGTCTATTTTCCATTAATAATCACTAATGGGATTGTGTCGTTCGTATTTGTAGTAGAGAAAAGAGTGTCTGTTTTCCATTAATAACCACTAATGGGTTTGTGTGGTTCGTATTTGTAGTAGAGAAAACCGTGTCTGTTTTCAGTTAATAACCACTAATGGGTTTTTGCCGTTCGTATTTTTAGCAGAGAAAACAGTGTCGATTTTCATAAATTTTCTAGTCAAGTTAATAACCACTGATGGGTTTGTGTCGTTCGTATTTGTAGTAGAGAAAACAGTGTCTGTTTTCCGTTAATAACCACTAATGGGTTTGTGCCGTTTGTATTTGTAGTAGAGAAAACAGTGTCGGTTTTCATAAATTTTCTAGTCAGGTTAATAACCACTAATGGGTTTGTGGCGTTCATATTTGTAGTAGAGAAAAGAGTGTCAGTTTTCATAAATTTTCTAGTCAGGTTAATAACCACTAATGGGTTTGTGCCGTTCGTATTTATAGCAGAGAAAGCGGTGTCTGTTTTCATAAATTTTCTAGTCAAGTTAATAAGCACTAATGAGTTTGTGGAGTTCGTATTTATAGCAGAGAAAACCGTGTCAGTTTTCATAAATTTTCTAGTCAGGTTAATAACCACGGGTTTGTGTCGGTCGTATTTGTAGTAGAGAAAACAGTGTGTTTTCATAAATTTTCGAGTCAGGTTAATAACCACTAACAATCTTAGCATTGGGTTTGTGTAGTTCGTGGAGTTTAAGAAGATGATATATTTGGACGGGGACATACAAGTGTTCGAGAACATAGACCATCTTTTCGAGATGGAGGACTCGTATTTGTACGGTGTGATGGACTGTTTTTGCGAGAAGACATGGAGCCATACGGCTCAGTATACGATTGGGTACTGTCAGCAGTGTCCCGACGCGGTCCATTGGCCGTCGGACTTCGGCCCCAAGCCTCCTTTGTACTTCAACGCTGGCATGCTCGTGTTCGAGCCCGACTTGCGGACTTACCATGACCTACTTGCCACTCTCAATGCCACCCCTCCCACCCCCTTTGCCGAACAGGTGGCTATTCTCATTGATATTTTAAATTTTAAATATAATTAAAAATACCAATAATTTTAATTTTTTATAATTTGTGTAGGACTTTTTGAACATGTTCTTTAAGGAGAAATATAGGCCAATTTCGGCGGTGTATAATCTTGTGATGGCGATGCTATGGCGCCACCCGGAAAACGTGGAGCTCGACAAAGCGAAGGTGGTTCACTACTGTGCTGCCGTAAGTATATCCTATTCTAACGTGATTGCACCTCGAGGTCATGGACTTTTGAAGCTCTAGTACCACGAGTCTTCACTATGATCCACATAGTTATGGGTCTTTACCATGACTATACTTTTGAAGCTCTGGTACCACGAGTTTTCACTATGATCCACACCTTCGAGGTCGTGGGTCTTTACTATGACTACTTTCGAAGCTCTGGTACCAATAGAGATAGTGTTATTTATATATCTTTTTGTACAGGGGTCGAAGCCATGGAGGTACACGGGAAAAGAGGAGAACATGGACAGAAAAGACATAAAGATGTTGATCAAGAAATGGTGGGAAATTTACAACGACGAGACCTTGGACTTCAACTACAAGAAGGAAGGAGACGAGGGTGGTGCCGATACACGACAACCATTTCTGGCGGCGCTGTCGGATGCTGCCGATGTTCACTACCATACTGCCCCATCGGCGGCTTAATCCAGGGCGGAGGCGCCATATAACATATTTATACATGATATAAGTATTATTTAGTATATGCGTCTCGTTAATTTATGTCTTTTTTTTTTTAATTATTAATTTGTGAATTTTAATATGTAAATTAGAGTGCTTTGTGAGGATTTTAATGTAATACTTAGGGGATCTTTTATTTATTAATATATTTTTTTTTATAGAAATTATGTGTTTTTTTATTTTTTTTTTGTTTTCAATATTGAGTATAATTACATATAAAATATAAATTTTTTATCTATTAGTTTCAATATAATAGAAATATTAATAATTGTCATTATTAATTAAATATTTTTTACACCGACAAATTTTGACTAGGGGTGTACATGGTCTGGGTTGGGTTGGGTTGGGAGATTTTTTTGACCCAACCCAAAAGTTCGGGTTGGTTGGATTGGTAACCCAACCCAACCCGAAACTTTTCATAACCCAACCCAACCCAACCCTCTATTTTCGGGTTGGGTTCAGGTTGAGTTGTCAATTTTTTTTTTTTAATTTTATTTAAACACCATTTATAATTATTCGGAAGATAAAATATAATGAAAGTTCACAAACACAAATTAATCTATAATTATTGACAAATAATAATAATAATAATAATAACGAACGAAAATTGTAACATATTAACATAGTTCAACATTGTTCTTAAATTGGATTTTTAATACAATAGTTGGACTCAATACCACTCTGACAATACCACTAATACAGAAAGATTTTTAATATAACTTATATATTTTAATTTGGATAGGGTCAACCTGCCCATGAACCCAAAATCGAACCGATTCAGTTCGGGTTCAGAAAAAATAAACCCAACACTACCCGAAATGTTAATCCAACCCAACCCAACTCTTATAGTTCGAGTTGGGTTGGTCTGAGTTGCCGGGTTAAATGTACACCCCTAATTTTGACCAATAGAAAATTGTCACATCATTAATTTAGAATTAATTGATACTTAAATTAAAAGACATAAAAAATTGACCAATCAAATTAAAAGATATTTAAATTTTGATTTAACTCGAAGTATTTAATAGCTTAGTTGGTTAGAGCGTTGTGTTAATAACGCGAAGGTCGCAGGTTTGAAACGTGCATCGACCAACGAAGCATGTCCGTTGCCCTGTTAGCTTAGTTGGTTATAGCGTTGTGTTAATAACGCGAAGGTCACAGGTTTGAAACGTGCATCGGCCAACGAAGCATGTCAATGGGCCTATTTGCTTAGTGTTGGTTAAAGCCTTGTGTTAATAAGGCGAAGGTCGCAGGTATGAAACGTGCATCGGCCAACGAAGCATGTCAATGGGCCTCTTAGCTTAGTTGGTTAAAGCGTTGTGTTAATAACGCGAAGGTCGCAGGTTTGAAACGTGCATCGACCAACGAAGCATGTCAGTTGGCCTATATGGTTAGAGCTAGACCTGCATGGGTCACATAATTTTAAAAAGTAATCATCTTTTTTTATTTTGAAAATTAGAGAAAGAAAATTTACAGTAATGCCAACAAAGCATGTCAATTGGCCTTTTAGCTCAGTTGGTTAGAGTATCGTGCTAATAACGCGAAGGCTGCAGGTTCGAAACCTGCATGGGCCATAATATTTTTAAACATTAATCAACTTTTTTTTATTTCTTTTGTCTTGAAAATTAAAAGTAATGCCAACAAAACATGTCAATTGGCCTATTAGCTCAGTTGGTTAGAGCGTCGTGCTAATAACGCGAAGGTCGCAGGTTCGAAACCTGCATGGGCCAAATATTTTGATTTTTTTTTTTTGCCCTTTTCTCCTTACAAACCATCTGTCTCTGCAAAGCAATGGCGGTGGAAGAATCGAGTGCCTGAAACAATGCCACGCCTCACTTCGTGTTCTTTCTCCATCTCCCACCTACCGTATTACTCAAATCCAACTGTTTCTCCTTCAATCCCTCTTTTAAACTCCATTTCTCTGCTCCTAATTCCTATCCTCCACTCTGCAAAATGCCTACCACGATGCCTGGTTCCACCCCCACCATCGTCATCGACGCCCTCCGATTCACCTACCCTGGAATCGACGGCCATCCTCCGCCTGGTTCCAAGCCCCTCATCGATGATTTCTCCCTCACTCTCAACGCCGGCGATCGTTGCCTTCTTGTCGGATCCAATGGCGCTGGTGAGTCCCGGTTGTAGATCTCTTAAAATGTCGAACCAAATATCTAGGGGATTTTTGTTTACGCTTTTGAAATGTAATGTTGTTGACAGGGAAGACCACGATCTTGAAGATTTTGGGAGGGAAGCATATGGTGGAACCTCATATGGTTCGTGTGCTTGGAAGATCGGCGTTTCATGATACTGCTTTGACTGTTTCTGGCGATCTTTGTTATCTAGGAGGAGAGGTTCATCCTTCTTCTTTCTTCTTCCTTTCTTTTCGTTTCTTTGTTTCTCTCTGTGTTTTCTGAATCTGTTGGTCATTGATCTTGCTTGCCTTCAATTTCGTTCGTTTCCACCATGATTGAATACGGCATTGTTCTTAGAGGACTGATTTAAATCTCTTGATTTGAGGAACTAGAAATGATTTCTTTATGTTCTGCTTTGCTTGGAATGGGATAAGATTTGTTGTTTTGTTTTTGTTTTGTGGATCATGAGGATCTTTTCTAGTGTAGCTCTCTGATCATGATTTGTGCATAGGAACATTGTTGAACATTGTTGTCTGAAATGCGAAGGAATTCATTTAAATTCTGATAACTGAAAATTACAGGGTGTTCTTGCTTGTGTACACTGTGTTAGTGTTAAATCTAGGCAATCATTTTTCGAGTTTCTTGCGTTTAGGAAGCAATAACCAGCTTGATTTTGAGAAATTCTTATAAATCTTGTTTGCATGTTCTTCATTTTTTTTCCATCTGCTTATGTGAATAGAAAAGATACTGAAAATGCTGACGATCCCTTTCCTGCAGTGGAGGAGAGATGTGGCGTTTGCAGGATTTGAGGTTCCCATTCAAATGGCTGTGTCTGCAGAGAAGCTAATTTTTGGAGTAGGCGGGGTTGATCCACAAAGGAGAGCTGAACTTATTAATGTAAGGTGGTCTGATAATCTCATGCTTCTGTTCTGTGAACTTAACCTTCTTAGCTCGTATTGCCCTCTGCTGTACTATAATGGATGTGTAGCTACCCAAGCCCACCACTAGGCTAGCAGATATTGTTCTCTTTGAGCTTTCTCTTTTGAGTTTCCCTTTAAGGTTTTTAAAATGCGTCGGCTAGGGAGAGGTTTCCACACTCTTATAAAGAATGTTTTGTTCCCCTCTCCAACCGATGTAGGATCTTACAATCCACACTCCTTCGGGCTCAGCGCTGGCACTCATACCCCTCTCCAATTGATGTTAATCTATTTCCTTTAGGGCCCAGCGTCCTCGTTGGTACTCGTTCCCCTCTCCAATCGATGTGGGATCTCACAATCCACCCTCTTTGGGGCCAAGCGCCCTCTCTAGTCCTCGTTTCTCTCTCCAATTGATGTAGGATCTCACAATCCACCCCCTTCAAGGCCAAGCGTCCTCACTGGCTTTCGTTCCTCTCTCCAATCGATGTGGGATCTCACAATTCACCCACTTCTCGCTGGCCCTTGTTTCTCTCTCCAATCGATGTGGGATCTCACAATCCACCCTCTTCGGGACCAAGCGTCCTCGCTAGTCCTCGTTTCTCTCTCTCCAATTGATGTGGGATCTCATAATCCACCCCCCTTCAGGGCCAAACGTCCTCGTTGGTACTCGTTCCCCTCTCCAATCAATGTGGGATCTCACAATCCACCCTCTTTGGGGCCAAGCGTTCTCTCTAGTCCTCGTTTCTCTCTCCAATTGATGTAGGATCTCACAATCCACCCCCTTCAGGGCCAAGCGTCCTCGCTGGCCTTCGTTCCTCCCTCCAATCGATGTGGGATCTTACAATTCACCCCCTTCTCACTGGCCCTTGTTTCTCCCTCCAATCGATGTGGGATCTTACAATCCACCCTCTTCGGGACCAAGCGTCCTCGCTAGTCCTCGTTTCTCTCTCTCCAATTGATGTGAGATCTCATAATCCACCCCCCTTCAGGGCCAAACGTCCTCGTTGGTACTCGTTCCCCTCTCCAATCGATGTGGGATCTCACAATCCACCCTCTTCGGGGCCAAGCATCCTCGTTGGTCCTCGTTTCTCTCTCCAATCGATGTGGGATCTCACAATTCACCCTACTTCAGGGCCAAGCGTCCTTGCTGGCCTTCGTTCCTCTCTCCAATTGATGTGGGATCTCACAATCCACCCCGTTCAGGGCTAAGCGTTCTCGTTGACACATTGTCCGGTGTCTGGCTCTGATACCCTTTGTAACATCCCAATGGGGAAGCCCGAAAGGGAAAACACAAAGAGGACAATATCGGCTATTGATGGGCTTGGGCCATTACAAAATGTTCTCATAAATAATGTCAATGTCAGTCTGTCAGCTCACAACTCCTTTTCTTGTTTTGGGACTTTAGATATTAGACATTGATTTATCATGGACGATGCACAAGGTGTCTGATGGTCAGAGAAGACGGGTGCAAATATGCATGGGTCTTCTGAAGGCATATAAGGTATTTATCATTTTTTCTTGTGAAATATTGATATTTTTATATTTGAAAACGAAGTTGATTGTTCTCTTTTCCTCTTAGGTTCTTCTTCTTGATGAGATAACTGTGGATCTTGACGTGCTGGCAAGGGCGAACCTTTTGAAGTTTTTGAGAAGGGAATGTGAAGAGCGTGGCGCTACAATTATCTACGCCACACATATATTTGATGGTCTCGAAGACTGGCCATCACATATGGTACGCTCAATTCTTTTGTTTGTCTTGTCTCTTTCTATGTGAGATCCTTGGGATGAGAACGAAGCATTCTTTGTAAGGGTGTAGAAATTTCTCCCTAGTAGACGTGTTTAAAACTTTAAGGGAAAGCCCAAAGAGGACAATATCTGCTAACGGTGGGCTTGGGCTGTTACAAATGGTATCAGAGCCAGATATCGGGCGATGTGCCAGTGAGGAGAGCCCCGAAGGGGGTGGACATGAGGCGGTGTGCCACAAAGGATGCTGGTCCTGAAGGGGGTGGGTTGTGAGATCCTTACATTGGTTGGGGAGGAAAACGAAACATTCTTTATAAGGGTGTGGAAACCTCTCCCTAGTAGATAGCGTTTTAAAAACTTTGAGGGGAAGCTCGAAAGGAAAAGCTCAAAAAGAACAATATCTGCTAGCGGTGAGCTTGAGCGGTTACATTCTAAGTCTCTGTTTTGCTTGGTAGGTCTATGTGTCGCATGGGAAGTTGCAGATCTCCATGCCAATGGATAAAATTAAGGAGATTAGCCAATTGTCTCTTATGGTAAGTTTTTACAACATGGAATCCTTATTTCCGTCGAAACGAAGACCGAACAAAGTTCAAATGTTTTTTTTTTTCGTTATTTGAACTCTCAGAGAACAGTTGAGAGTTGGCTAAGGAAGGAGCGAGACGAGGAGAGGAAAAAGAGGAGGGAAAGAAAGGCAAGTGGTCTGCCTGAATTTGAAGAAAGAATAGAGGAAAGCCGTGTGATGGGGGATCCAGCCCGCGCCGCTGTTCGAGTCATAAACAACGGCTGGGCAGCAGGACGGCTTCACTCCACCGTAGCCGGAGAAGAGAACTTCTTGTTGAGCTCAAACAGAGTTCTCAGACAGTAAGAGTCTTCCTTTACTCTTTGCAATGTTTAGTAAAAGAAGTAGATCATCACAATAGTCAGCCATGAAACAAAATTCATGGAAGCATTTAAGTTTGCTTACGTATTTATAGGGTGCTCTTATTTTATTTTAATTCATGATATTGTTAGATCCAGTGTTATTGAATTGCTATTAAATGAAGAAAATTTGTTGTTCTGAAATGCTTCTTGGGTGCTGAACTGTTTTTCATATGCTTCTTTATGGTTTCCGTATGGTTTGAGTTGAGATAAGTTTGGGTTGGGTTGGTCCGGGTTGTCGGGTTATCGGGTTGAATGTTCACCCCTAGTATTAGATGTGTTATTTGGGATTCAATCATCCTCTTAAGCTTTGAAGTACGAAAGTGGATTATTCGAGTTTGAACAAGAAAGTAAAACGAACTAGTCAATCATCACCTCGTCAAAACAACATTGATTCTTAAATTTTAATTAACAGATCAAATCGAGATCAAATCCGGTTGAAAATCGAACTTTCGACCTTTAAGGAAGAATGTGAGGTTCCACATTGGCGAACTTTAGACCTTTAAGGGTGAGATTCCACATTGGCGGGGGGAGGAGAAGATTCCACGTTGGTTGGGGAGGATAACGAAACTCCGTGTGGAAACTTCTCCCTAGCAAACGCGTTTTAAAAACCTTGAGGGGAATCCCGAAAGGGAAAGCCCAAAAAGGACCATATCTCCTAGCGTTGGGGTGATGTACCAGCAAGGAGGCTGTTCCTCGAAGGGGATAGACATGAGGCAGTATGCCAGTAAGGATGTTGGGCCTCGGAGGGGGGTGGATTTGGTGGGTCCCATATCGATTGGAGAGGAACGAGTGCCAGGGCGCTGAAGGTGAAGGGGGTGGATTGGGCCTTGAAGGGGAGTGGATTTGGTGGGGTACCACATCGATGGGAGAAAGGAAAGATTAGGCCTCGAAGATGGTGGATTTGGTGGGGTTCCAACATCGATTGGAAAAAGGAACGAGTGATAGGGCTCTGGGGGGTGGATTGTGAGATCCAACATTGGTCGAGGAGGAGAACGAAACATGTGAAAAGGGGGGTGGATTGTGAGATCCAACATTGGTCGAGTAGGAGAACGAAACACCATTTCTAAGGGTTTGAGAACGAAACACTTTTACAAGCGTGTGAAAGGAAAGAGAATGAAAACACCCTTTATAAGGGTGTGAAAACCTCTTGTGACACGTTTTGAAAATGGTAGTTAGGGAAAGTCCAAAGAAAATGCATATGAATTACCTGATTTTACATTGACATCAAATAACTAAAATAGCTGAAGCGACGGTTTAACTAAAGAAGTGCAAATTTTAACTAAAATTAATTTAGCGCGCAAGTTATGGTTCTATGAATTTGGAGATAAGTTCGATCTAGGGATGGTAACATTTAGTTCTTTGAATGATTGAGATAATGGTAACATTTAATTCTTTTTCGAGAATAAATTGAATGTTACGAATGACAACCCATAAGAAACAGATTAACCTGATGCCGGTTGTCGACACCTCTCTATGACAACACATCTCCCAAACACTTTTCCACTTTGACCGGTAATTTGTTATCACCTAAAAAAAGGGAAAGGAGTGAATATAAAATACTCAGTAAACAACGTCTCATTGCATCCTTAATCTAGTAAGTTACCACGAGCTTTTCTTTGAGCTCTAAAAAGTTCAGGTCTTGCACAAGAATTTCCCTGATCCCTCGTATTATCTACTAATGTAGTCCTTCGATCTTTCTCAAGTGGAGGAAATATTCTACACAATAGTTCATGTTCCTCGTCCCCTCTTAAGGTGAGTTTCATTCTACACACAGTAGTAATTGTTTATATTATCTATTTTTGTAGTCCTTCGTCCCTTCTTACGATGGGTTTAGTGAGTTTAGTCCACACACAGTATTGACTTTACAAGTTAACTATTTATGTTGTCTCTCGTCTACAATGAAGGTGGATTTCATTGTACACACAATAGTGATTAATCAAATCGATCCCTTCACGTTGCTAGCAATCTCATAAGTTCTCATAATTTTTCTCGGGTACCGTGGAGACTTATTAGGTTCTTAGGGTTTCTAGGCGGCTTAGATCTCATCTTGCATTTTCAGGTCGCTCGGAGCTACTTGTTTGCATGCGAGCATTTTCTACCTTAGGTGGTTAGAATATATGTTTAGACTAGAAAGGGCAATTTTGGATGAGGAATGCATTGTGTTAAGAATATTTAGTACTAAATTATAATTTACCATATATATCGTATTTGATATTTTATTATAAGGCAAATATCTTTCCATTTATTACTCTTTCTATATCATTATAATTTGTTTGATTATAAATAGATAACCTTCACACCATTTAGGTGTGGTGGATTAAGCAAACATTCTCATGGTATCAGAGCCCATTCGATTTAGCAACCCCGGCTTTTGAATCCTCTACTATTCTTTTTCACCACTACTGCTGACGCCGCAGGGGCAGTTGCCATGGCTGCTCCAGGCAGACCCGATTGATTACTCTTCGGCTCCACCTTTTTGACCTCCAAATCACCCTTTGCCATACTTTGTACACAACCTCACATTCTCTAACATAATCGGTTTCCCCTTAGCCAACATAGCCTCTCTCATTTTCTTCTTAATCAACCCTTCATTCTTCACAGAAACCATAATCTCAGGATCCTCATCAGCGTTTTCTTCGGAAATATATGGTATCTCGATAAGCCCATCGATCTTCTGTAGAGATTTACCCTTGGAATCTTGGCGCCGCACTGGCTTATTCACCAACCAAGTCGCCGCCATCCTTTTCGCCAAAATTGGCTCCTTCGCCCACTTTGGCGTCTGGCTTCAACATTGTCTTTGCCTCTTGTTCCGGGTTTTCCATTCTACTTCTTGGGTTAGACATATTCTCACTGGAGTCAAGGCAGCATCGTCGCTGAGCGACGATCCCTTTTCATGGGTTAGACATATTTTCGTCGAAGCCAAGGCAGCATCGCCGCTGAGCGACGATCTCTCTGCAGTTTTCGATAACTAAGTGTTTCTCGACCTCTCTTTGAATTTTTCAGATCCAAGTTTCACGTTCGTTCAAATCCGACGCTCAGCTTGTAGGGGGGAGGGGGTGTTAAGAATATTTAGTACTAAGTTATAGTTTACCATATATATCATATTTGATATTTTATTATAAGACAAATATACGTTGTTACTATAAGTATCTTTCCATTTATTGTTATTTCTAATTCCTTGTAATTTGTATAATTATAAATAGATAACCTTGACACAGGTGGGTGGATTAAACAAACATTCTCGCATTGTATGTATGATATAGAAAATTATTGTTATACCCCTAGAATGAGATTTTCGGTAAGAAATTACATTCTCACATTGCATGTATGATGAGTAAGCTACGGTAAGAAATTACAAAAAAGTCCTTATGATGAGATTTGTGATAAATGCTGTTTCAAATGCTTTTCGGTGGGTTAGAAAGGAGATGAGTTATTGTAGTCTATACTCCAAGAGACGGATGAATGTTATCTCGCCGTTGAGATTTTTTTATTTGCATGGATGTTTTAATTCATGGTTACGGTGCTTTAGGTTATTAATAAGATATCTCCCTACTAAACTTGCATAAATGTTTCGATTATGTATACTATGATCTAGTAGATCAATAGGATAAACTCAGGTACAGGAGAACCAAGTTAAGACTAGGGCACATGAGCTAGGGTGGTCTCGAGTCAACCAAGTTTGTACATTTCCAATAAACCAAACACCCTAGGATTGTAAATGTCAATCTAAGGTTCAGACCTGTGTGCATTCAAAATATGGATTAGCCGAGGAGTTAGTCTTAAATGTTTTGAAAACAATAGTTGAAATCAAATCGCCTAGACGCCCCTAAGAACTTAGTAGACCTCCACGACATTCAAGGTCAACCAAAGTAGCTCACTAGGCTATAAGAAGTATGAACGATGTCATTAGTATCTCTATTGCCTTTTCCACTTTGAAATTAGGGTAGTGCGTGCCCCAACCTTATAAAAATTGTTAGGGGTCTCCTGAACAAGGCCATTATGCTGTAAACTCGTCTTTTAGAGGGGGTGTGGGACCATGTAGGTTAACCTAGTAGCTGGCCAACCTATGGAGAATCGCTTGCCCCAAACTTCTATGATTTTATGGTCTTGTGGGAGGGACGACTAGCTAACCTTCTATGTATGATGTTCATAATTAGCTCACACTGTACTGTCACACAAAATCTTTATGAGGTAGCTCCTCAATCTAGGAAACTGGTCTCTCATTGAGTAAGCAAAACAAGCTACCCTAAGCCAAAGAACAAAAAGGTAATTTACCCAGAGATGAGACTTGTCGCTTGATAAATTTGTGATGCAAGAAAAGGGTAAACCACTGCCGTGAACCTAAAGTGGGTCCGTTGGCAGCTAGAGAACCATAAAAAAACTCTGAGGTCTCCCTAAATGCTCAGATAGCAATAGAGGTTAGACCAGAACTCCTTAGAGCTTAGAGCAAACCCGTGATACCTACTAGGATAAGGACGCGATAAGAGCCTACAAGTAGATTTCTTACGAAAGATTTTATACTTGTTCCTTTTCCTTTTTTTTTTTCCAGGTGATCGTAGGTACCAATAAAGGTGAAGGAGTGCTTGGGAGCTCTGTGTCACGGTCATGCTCGTCCAGGGTGTGTTGCCCATGGCCGCATGCCCATGACAAGCCAAACCCTTGTCATGTCTTTTCATTCTAGTGTCACTCTGCACTATCACAGGGGTGTTAATCAAAGACATCAGTTTAGTTTGTATTTTGGGTATTGTTATTTGTATTCATTTTGTATCTCGTTCTCGTTTCCTGTTTATAAAATAAATTAATAAATTAAATATAATTTATTTTGTATTATTTTCATTTTGAAATTTGGTTTTTAAGTATAATGTTTCATGACTCTAAATCGTGTGAAATTTTATCGTGTTTATGCTTTCATTTATTTATCATTTGTCTTATCTTTTAGTCACGATCAGAGGCTCGATAAGTCAAAAACTAGGTCATAACAAAAACATTACTTATTCTTTGTTATTTAGTAATGGTCGGTTGATTAGGTATAAAAAGACAGGTCTTTACATAATATAATATATACAATAACGATACAAAATAACAACAAACCATATTTATCGAATTCACAAACCATACGTAAAAAAGGAAACAAAGTTCTCATCCGGTTGTGAATGCAAACCATATTTGGAACAAAACGCTAAATATGGAAGAGTTAATTCAATATAAATGTGCACAATACCTAAGCTTTTTGTAAGTGTATTATCAATAATGGTCATCTCAAAGAAAAGCATGCTCGTTAGTGTTTGCATTCTTTTGGTTGCCATTAACATGATTGAGATTGTAAATGCATCGAGACTTCTTGATTATAGTGATCCAATAGGCGATGTTAGTTCTAATTGTAACACGAGATTTCAAGTTTGCAAACCAACTCGTAAAGGTACTAATGGAGTCGTCACCCAAAATAAGGGAATGAAAGACACTCAAAAGGCAAGTTCTCCTGACAATATAGCTAAGCCCGAGGGTTATACATATAATCGTTCTTAAAGTTTGTTATAAGAAAGTACTCGCATCATATTGAGTCGGATATATCTGTGTTTTGTTCGATATCATTTTAATAAAGTTAATATATTTTTCTTTTATTGAATTAACATCAAAACGTAAATTACTTTTGTCGTGTAAAACTGTTTATGAAATTTCTTATAATAATTACTTATTCAATGATATATTTATCGGTCATAATTATCATAATTATTAGCTTAAATGAATTTTACTATAATGCTAAATCAAGTATTATCTTTTTCGAGATTAGTTTGAATTGTATGATTGGATTCGGTTTTATTAATTGAACTGGTTGGGTAACGACCCTAAATTTTAGCTACCTAAAGTCCCCGCTATCATCTAAATCTAAGCTCATATGTGGAATATAACTTTTAAAATATAATCATTAAAAAAAACACTTTATCATTAAAAACACAATCATGATCTTACGTGTTCAAAACATAATTCAGGAATGAAATTAAAAACAATAATTAAAATTAATTTAAAACGTTAAATGCATAACAACCTATTCTAATGTATGTCTAGGAAATTAAATATGCTACTAGCCTATGCACGTGCCATGGTCTCTAATTGCGATGTCGTCGACAATAGTACATGGGTGCCTTGCCTTTACTTGATAAAGGATGTAGCACACAAGGTGAGTATTTCAAAGAATACTCAGTAAGTGACCCCACTATAGGGGCCGTAAAAATGCAAATACAAGCAATAATTTTCTAGGGGCCGTAAAAATGCAAATACAAGCAATAATTTTCTAGGGACCTATAAATAAAAACATGCTAGGGGTGACTTCGAGTCCAGACTAAATTGGATGTGCAGTACTTCCCCACATGAACCACACGTGCGGGCGTGACTCTCGAGGTGCTTCGTAACCCCCCTGGACCCATCATAGTCGAGCTAGCTGTCCGTAGTGACGTCCAGAGATCAGCAGACTCCTGAGTGTCATGCTTGGCATGATCACCACCATCATCTTAGTGTATGCGTCCGTAGTCATCATCATAAAAAGGGAAGTATCCCGATGCTTATGTACATATAGAAATGCATGAGGTCCCTATAGTTTCTCGTCTTTGAAACATCTTTTAGACACAACCCTAGTTCCATCCTTGTATTACTATAAGTAATATATGTGCATTAACTTCCCATGTTATCTTCATCTAGGGTTGTGTCCTAGGCATAATTATCGTCATAATACCTATGGCATTCACAACATGCTTCTCAACTTAATATGGAAAATAACGTCATATTAAGGAAATAACATTATCTACGTCATCATATCATGCATCATCATCATCATCATCGTCATCTTATAATGCCATCGTAACACGTCATAATCATCATAAAGCATCATTAAACATCATCATATAACTCATACGCGACATCATACATCACAAGGCAAAAGGACACGTGCCGGTTCCACTAGGCATGCGTTGTCATACATCAAGCAATTGCCTAGTCTATCTTATAGTAAGGCCACTTACTTGGTTGGCCTTAACCGACGTCCTCCCTAAATTAAATACGTTAGCTACCATTCCTTGAAAGCTGCTCCAAGTGTCGCTGGAGTTTGTTTTCTATTACGTGATCTCATTTCTTTCGTTAGTATTTCACAATTCTAAATTAAATTCAACTTGAAATTGTGAAATAGAGAATCGTACTTGCCTTAATTATCTTAATTAGGGTCAAAATTGGCATTGGGGGGAGGGGGGGGGGGTTAGAATGGTGAGAAAAGATGATTTTATCCTTTATCGAGTTGGATAAGCCGAGATCCCGATGCAGAGCCGAGCTGAGCCATTTAAATCGCTGTAGCCGAAGGAGTGTCTTCTTACAGGTGTGACATGTGCTAGCAGAGGGTGAGGGTCACGTCGTAGTTCCCTCTCGGGTCGAGGCGTAGGTTCGGGGCACCGACGCGACTGTTGGGCCTAGGTCTCATGCTACAGGTGAATTGGGTCGACACTAGGCTGCCTATTGGATTAGGACCGAGGCGTGTGTTGAGCTGCTGCAATGCACGGGGCCGAGTCGTCTGGGCTGGGATGACTCTGGTGCGAGTCATTTGAGTACACTAATATGTCATTGATGAACACTATTACAAACATGTCAAGGAAATCTTTGAATGCTTTGTTCATCAAGCCTATCAAGCGTATCAAAGTTGTAGGGTGTAGCCAATCCAAAAGACATTACTTTTAATTCATAGTCATATGAGGTAGCCAGAAACTTATAAAATAATTCCCTAATGACTCTGATATCGAACACGACTCTCTACAATGGTATGATATTGTCCACTTTGAGCATAAACTCTCTCATGGCTTTGCTTTGGGTTTTCCCAAAAGGCCTCGTACCAATGAAGTTAGTATTCCTCACTTATAAACCCATGATCATTCCCTAAATTAGCCGATGTGGGACTTCCATCATCTAACAAGAACTATCTCAGATGAACCTTATTTAGATGATCTAAATATTTTAGAGGTCCTTTGGTTTCAGGTTTTGTTTATGATAATTATGAATCAAAAAACTATGTTTGGTGTTGCATGAAAAAATTTATCGGGGCTAGTAAAGATATTAGGATCATGTATAGAACTCTAACAGGATTCATAATATGTAGATATTAGGATCATGAAAATTTTTATCGGGGCTAGTAAAATTTTATCGGACCTAACATATTCATAATACGTAGATGTACAATATAGGGCCTAGTAAAGAGTTCATCAATTCATCTTAGAATCATGTATAGAACTCTAACGGATAAATATGAATTGAGGAGCCGAGTGATGAGATACGATGACCCAATAAAAGTCCGATTTGACTAGGCCATCAAAAATTAATGTGTTATTAAAGAGGTCCATAATTGCCCTCCTTTAGGACAAGAATACAAAATATTCAGAGTCACCCTTGTTCATCAACTTTAAAGTTAAAGGTCCATAACATTACACTTCTGAACTTTAAGGTTAATGGTATTAAAGGTCCATACCATTACACTCTAAAATTCAGTTAATGACCAATGGTTAACGATTGCTCTAACCAGTTGTTTTCTTAAAATAACTAAAATACTAATAATAATTGATAAGCTCGTAATATGTGGTCACTCGGTCCAAATTTAACAATAATATATTTTTATCCATTAGATTGTGGGTGTGGTTGACCATGAAAACTAATTTTGCAAGTATAAAAGTGAAACAAGCGGAGGACAAATATGTTCAACCCTATCTCTTTTTCTCTCTCATTTCAACAAAAATGAGTTTATTTTCAAAACTTGCACTCTCTCTCTTGATCTCATTATTCTTAGCTAAACAATTCCTTGTCACGGAAGGATCACTCTTCCAAAATCCAGAGATTATCGTCAAGATAACAAATGCTCTAAAGGTAAAAAATGAGCTCATTGTTCATTGCAAATCTAGCAATGATGACTTGGGAGTTCACAAGCTGACACCTTGGATCAGCTACGATTTTAGTTTTCGTCCAAACTTTTGGGGCACAACATTGTTTTACTGTTCATTCGAATGGCCTGGCTCGTTTCATTACTTCAATATCTACATAGATAAGAGAGATAGAAAGAATTGCGATAATATTCTTTGTTCGTGGTATGTGAGTGAGCAAGATGTTTGTATGTTCAACTATAAAACAAATGATAATGATATTTGCTATAAGTGGTGAGGTAAAAAGTCCATATACCCATAAATTGGAAGGTTGTATTTTAATATTGAAATAAATTAATGTGTGGGTACTTTTTCTTTGGTTTTATTGAAGCTTCATATGATTAGTACAAGTGAACTATGTACGCTATCGATATAAATTATGATATCAAGAATTGTTAACTTATTTTGGTCATGATTGGTAATTACAACAACTATATGAGATGCGAAATTGCATTCAAAGAATTTTGGCCTAGAGTAAAAGTAAGGTCGAACCTTAGGGTTTTGCTTCAAGTAGAGGCAAGTCGTTAGAGTTGCTATCGAGTGAAAATATACACATGCATAAACTAAATTTTGTTCAATCATTCATGTAGCCTGTACAAGTTATGTCCAATTAGTGAAGAAGAACCTTGCCTAAAGTCTAATGAAGTTGCAAAGTCAGGTAAATAAGGTTTTTCATGATTGTGTCAAAATCGTGACGTTGAATTGTTGAAGATGTACCACTGTAACAATATTCGAAGATACTACCACAATGTCGTAGGGAGGTTTGCACAATCCGATATATATGAAAAACAACAAAATTATTTTGAATTAGTATATAGTGATCATTAGAGGGTGTGTCAATTATCGAGTTGAATCCCATTTATTTAATTTTCCCAACTTTGAAAAAAATTAATAGACAACATTGGGTTTATGTAAGGAAATGATAATAGAAAAATATGACATAAAAGACACTTAACAATGTGTCATATATGTTAGGATAATAATATAAACATTTTCATTAAAAAATGACAAATTAGAGAGGCAAATACGAATATTAAGACACACTACAACAAATATTGGATTAGATAGCTTCCGAAAAATGCTATCATAGACCTTTTATAGCATTTTTCGTACGTCGTGACAACCTATGTTATTAAAAGTCTGAAACTTTTTATAGCGTTTTTGTATAGCTATAATAAATGTTATAATATAGTACCTAAATATAGCTTATATGCAACATTTTATAGCATTTTTGTTAAAGTTATAAATATGTAAACATAACTAAAATATTATGCTATCATTCATTTTTAATAAGCTATATTTATACTATCTTTGATGCTATCATTCATTTTTAATAAGCTATATTTATACTTTTAATCTTATGCTATAACAAAAATATAATTGAAATTTAATAATCTACTAACACATTACAAAATAAAGTATTCAACTCGATCTATATAAGAATATCAGACTCGTTACACTAGTACAATTTTCAAATCAGTTCTTCCCCACCCAATACACAAAAAATAGAACAAAAACTCACTATCCACAATATGTGACATCTTTGATTTTGATCAAATCAAGTACACCAATCCTAAAGGTATTCGAACCGACATCAATGTCTTCTATGTTCCACCCTTTTAGCAATGTCAATTGATAAATTGTTCGTTGTTGCTTGCCAATTAGTGCTTCCTTGCTCCAACAAAAACTTGATCGTTGGGTTGAGGATTAGGGTTTTGCCTTATCAATTTGGTATCAGAGCCTAAGTTGCATCTTTGTGGCCGACTCTAGGCAATGTCAATTGATAAATTGGTCGTTGTTTCTTGCCAATTAGTGCTTTCAAGGAATCCTGCAACATTATCAAAGCATATACATCAGTAATTCGAAGAGAAGTGCAAAATAGTACCAAAAGGTTTGACATAAGGTGATTCGAAGAGAAGTGCAAAATAGCAACAAAATCTAAATATCATATAAAAGTAAAAAAGAGAATAGAACATTATTGTTCATCTTATATATGTAAGCACGTTTCATTTCTTAAAAACAGAGCATAAAAACATTAGTTCAAATACTTGCATTACAGCTTCCAATTAGAATTGAAAGGGGAGGGCATTGTCCACTCAAAGTTTACGAGGAAAGAAAGAGCATTACGCTTTTTGATTCCCTTGGATGAAAACCATAACTTTGTAATAAAACCCAATCCTTTCAAATAGCCCTTTTTGATGAAGTGTTGTCCTCATATGATAAACCAAACAGAACCATTAAAAAAAAAATTGATATCATGACGAGTAAGGCCAACCAAAAAAAACTTATGAACCAAAGAAAATGACCATACAAACTAATGAATTCTCTTGAGAACAAAGAAAAGTAGTCTTTAAAGGGTCTACAAATATTTTTTCTCCTAGTCACTCCAAGTTAGCAAACAAAAGTCAAAGACCGAAATCAGTCTAACTGGTCTTCTAATTAAGAACAACTTCTTCTAACTGATCTTCTAATTTATCTAAGATCTCAGTTGAAGAAATCCTCAAAATCAAATAAGAAGAAGAATGTGTTGTTGGAAGCCCTATATGCAAAATAACAGTAACAGTAACAACACGGCCACACAAGTTCTTGTTGTTGTTGTGTGAAAGTGAGTGATCTTGCCGATCATGTATTTAATAAGTTATACACAAGGAAGGAGAAAAGGAGACCTAATATATCAAATGAAAAAAAAAAAAAAATCAAGGAAGGAGAAAAGGCCACAAAAATTTAGTTATATATAATACAATAGGTATTTTGCTCAAGGAATTTATATGCAGTCCATCAATACGTGTATAAACTTCTTCCTACTACTTGATACTTGCAGAATATGTAACCCGTTAACATAAATCATTCCTACCGGTAGAATGTGCTTGAAATAACCTATGAATTAACAAATTCCTCTAAACTTAATTACTTTGTACTCTTAGGCTTATTTTTTTGTTTGTAATCTTCATGTGGTTCCTCAATTTGGGCATGTATTGATTGAACCAACACAATGAAAAATAAAGATAGTTTCTTGTATTATGTTTTTATTCCGTTGATCTAACTCGCAAAACTACATTCAACCTTTTAACACAAGACAACAACTACATCTACCTCACAGAACTCACCAATCTACATTCAAAGAAAAATTCTACAGCTAGGAAAATACAAACTTAAAAGTAAAGTACATTACTTAATGAAAGACCAAAGGACTGAACTCACAAAAGTTTATTAGTGTGTAGTAAATGTAAATGAAAAACTGCATTATTTAGTAGTAGTTCGATCCTTCAATCTAACTCACAGAACTACATTCAAAAAGAAATTAAAAAGGAAGATACAGAGACAAATCACTTAGAATAATTCATCAATGAAATTCTTTACAAAGTGAGCCAACAAAGAAGATAATAGGAAAAAAAAAACAACTAACCTCTATCTTGGATTGTTCAATTTGCAGTGAGGTAGGAGAATAGGGTTTGTCATAGACAAAGCATCAACAATAAACTGTATGCCTCATGTCATTGCCACCATCCTCATGTCATTGCCACCATCTTGAGATCTGATGCAGATCAGAGAAAAATTTTGAAGCACGAAAGAAAGAAGGATGGATCTTGAGGGAAAAATTTTGAAACAGGAAAGAAGGAAGAAGAAGGCTAGATTTGGTTTTGCCCTAGGGTTTGAGAGAATATGGGTGTCTAGAGGGAAAAGGAGAGAAAAAGAAAGAAAGGCTTTTATAAGCGTGATTAGGTTTTTAGGGATAACATTAAAAAAAATAAAAATAAAAATAAAAAACCTTTATTTTCTTTCTAATTTATAGCATCTTTTAGAAAATGCTATACAAAAAAGCTATAAAAGATGGTATTTGTTGTAGTGACATTTCATAATTTATAATAATAATTTAAAGGTTTATTATTTTTCTAGAAAATTGAAAAAACAAGAAGCTTGTTGTTTCAATTTTTTAAAAATAATTTTGGATTAGAAAAAACAATAAGGACGAATTGTCTTCAAATAGTTATCAAATGATTTCGGTTTTTAATGAAATAATGACTATCTCAAATAAACCTTATTTAGGAACTAAATCTCTCGGGGGTTGTTGGATTAAGGTTTTGTTCATCACGCGGGAGAATCAAATAACTATGTTTAGTGTTGCATGAAAAATATTATAAAAAAGAGTGGACCTTAGATATTCATGTTTCGTAGGTGTACGTCATAGGGACTAGTAAATAGCTAACCAATTGACCTTATGATCATATACAAAATCTTGATGGATAAATATGATTTGAGAAGCTGAAAGATGAGATATGATGATTAGATAAAAGCTCGGTTGGGCTAGGCCATGAGAAACTATGAAAATTAGACTAGGTGAAGGACCTGTACAACCTTAACATAAAACTAACTTTGTAACGACCATAAAATAAATACGACTACCATGTGCATGTGCCATGGACTCGAGTTGCGATGCCGTCGTCAGTTGTACAAGACTGCCTTACCTTAACATAAAATAGAGGTAGCACAGTATTTAAGAAATGCTGAGCAAGTGACCCCACTATTGGGGTTAAATGCAAGAACATGCGAATGAAATGACATGACCTAACATATCAGTCCACTATTATAATGGGAAGCTTGAATGTGTACCATATACTCTACACACAGCCCATACGTGCGAGTATGGGCTCACTAGACAGTTCGCACACCGTTGGACCCCTTTTCTTGTCGGGCAAGCCTTCTTTGGTAACTCCTTATGCCGGACACCCATTAGAATTTGTAGCCGCAGCATTATGTAAAACATAATGATACTTCACCTGCTTAGTGGTGTACGTGTCCGTACCCTCATAATGAAATAGTGGTATTCCCCGGCATGAGTACACAAAATAGATGAAGTCCCAATATTTTTTCCTTTTCATTATCATTTAATACAACCGTAGCGTTCCATACATATCATATCGTTTTTCATATCATTTCACATATCGTTTATCATTCATATCATATCATTTCTCATTTTTTAGTTCTCATATCATACATCATTCTAACGGAGTTATATTTCATGCCATTTATCCATGAGCACGTGTTACACAGTGTAACAAATAGATGAGATTAGAGGGTTGTGTCAGAAGAGGCGTATAATTGGATTTAGAGGGACCTCATGCATATTGTGTGTTCATAAGCATAGGGCTACTTCCCCTAGAGATGATGAGTGCGGACGCGCACCGTATGATGATGAGTGTGAATGCGCACAGATGAGGGTGTTCATGAGGCGCACAACACTATGGGGTTCCGCTGACCTCCGGACGTCGCTATGGATTAGCTTGACTAGAGGGTCCAGGGGGTGTGCGAGTGCCCTGGGGATTCACACTCGCACGTATGAATCGTGTGTAGGGAAGTACTACACATCCAATTTGTCCGAGACTGGAGGCCACCCCTATGATTATTAGAGATAGGTCCCTAAATCATGATTGCATGTGTTTGCATTAACATGACCCCTATAATGGGTTACTTACTGAGTATTTCATTGAAATACTCAGGCCGTGTGCCACATTGTTTTTCAGGTAAAGGCAAGGCACCTATGTTCGGTTGACGACGGCATCGTGATCAGAGAATGCGGCGCGTGCATAAGATAGTTGCATATTTAAAATTCCTAGTCTTGGTTAGAATAGGGTATTTGCATTTCATTTGTTTAAATTATTTAATTCGTAATTTTTTTTTATCTTATTTTGAACTCCACCATGATGTTTGAAACACGTAAGCACGACAGTGTTTTCTAGTGATTTAATGTATTTTGAAGTTTTAAATTTTTCGCTATTTAAGATGAGCATTCTTAGAGTTATGTTCTCCATTAGAGATGGGAATGCCACATTACTGGCGACTCTAAATATGTGGAAATTTAGGGTTGTTACAGATGAGATATGATGACCCGATAAAAGCCCGATTTGACTAGGCCATCAAAAACTATGAAATTTAGATTTTGTAACGACCTGGGAAAGAAAGATATATATATATATATATATATATATATATATATAATAAAAAATAAAATAAATTAAAAAAAAATTAAAATTAAAAACTCAGTCGTCGGAAAACCCGCGAGTTTCCCGGCGACTGCCGAGTTTCGCGGAACCCACGCGAAACGACGGCCACAGCACGCCCAGCCCTCAGCCCACGACACCCAGCTTCTTTAGAACACCTGCAAAGGGAGAAAAGAGAGAAAATTTCGAGAGAGAGAGAGATTTCGGACAAACGTCAGCGAGTGTCCAGTTTCTCTGACCAGCCCTAAAACCACCCTCAAACCGACACCAAATGACCTGTTACCACCATGAGAAGGATCCCTAACGAAAACACAATAACTCATGGTGCGTTTTGTGTTATTTCGTAAGCGTCGTCGTCGGTAACCGAGGTCGGAAAATTAGGTTTTCTTAATCGTTCTTAGATCTGTGGCTTTTAGGAGCTTTTAGGCCGCAAAACTCCCAGAAAAGAAAGAAGGACGACGAACAAAGAGAAAAAGGGAAGAAAGAGGACGGAAATCGGCAACGGAAACGCCGTCGGAAGGAGAGAGAAAGCTCGCCGGAAAATCGGCCGAAGTCGGGTAAGGAAGACGAGATCCACGGATCCGGGTCAACTCGAACCCAAAACCCGAGAGAGCCAGCCCATTCCTCCCTTGGCCTCTGCCTTCGGCCCAGCCCAACTACAGCGGCCCAAACCTCAAACCAGCCCAGAAGCTACGGTTCAGTTGAACCAACCCAAACTAGACCCACGGTCCAATTGAGCCGGCCTGCAAACCAAACACTTGCGGCCCAGCCCAGTAAGCCGAGGCCCAACGATTAGTCTTGGCCCAGTAGCCTTCCACAGCCCGCGACCCGAACCGGACTGCGACCCGCGCTTCGACCCGACACTACCGCTCGACGTGGCTCTCTCTGCTGCCGCTACGTGTCAGACAGCGGCGCAGGTAGTCCCTCGGCTCGGCTTGGTGCAAACGGCTCGGGCTCCCTCCGGTGTCTCTCCGGCGACTCCTCCGGCGGCTCCAGCGGCCGTTCGGCTCTGCTCACCTGTTTTCAGCCCGGTTTCCATTGTTTCGACCCTCCCGGATCTGTTTTCGGCCCCGATTAAGGTATCCGAGGCCGTTTTAGAGCCGTATTTCACATTTATTAAATTATAGGTAAATTAATTGTGAAATACTAACGGAAAGTGGTGAACGGTGTAATAGGAAACAAACCCCAGCGACGTAGGAAGCAGCTCTCACTGAACGGGAGCTTATGTTTAGCTATTTAGGGAGTACTTCTGCCAAGGCCAACCAAGTAAGTGGCCTTACTATAGGATAGGCTAAATAAATTGTATGATGCTTGATGATATGTGCTAGTATATACATATTTTGTTGAGTGACGCTTGATATGTTTGACGCACGTTGTGGCATTATGATGAGCATGATGATTGCATGATTTTTACCTCAATATGATGATGTTTTCCATATTGAGCATGCTAGATGATGATGAGTGCCATATTGCATCATGTCGTTAGATCGATGTAGGACACAACCCTAAGAGCATGAAAATGATATTAATATAAATATCCACGAGTATGCGTTACCTAGAGTAACAAAGAGATGAGACTAGAGGGTTGTGTCAGAAGAGACATTACGATGGATTTAGAGGGACCTCATGCATTTTGTATGTTCATAAGCATAGGGCTACTTCCCCTAGAGATGATGAGTGCGGACGCGCACCTTATGATGAGCGCGAATGCACACAGGTGCGAAAGCACACAGATGAGGGTGTTCATGAGGCGCATGACACTATGGGGTTCCGCTGACCTCCAGACGTCGCTACAGATTAGCTTGACCAGAGGGTCTAGGGGGTGTGCGAGCGCCCTGGGGACTCACACTCGCACGTGTAAGTCGTGTGTAGGGAAGTACTACACATCCAATTTGTCCGAGACTGGAGGCCACCCCTAAGATGATTAGAGATAGGTCCCTATTCATGATTGCATGTGTTTGCATTAGCATGGCCCCTATAGTGGGGTCACTTACTGAGTATTTCCGAAATACTCAGGCCGTGTGCCATATTATTTTTCAGGTAAAGGCAAGGCTCCCATGTACGGTTGACGGTGGCATTGTGATCAGAGACTGTGGCGCGTGCATAGGATAGTTGCATATTTAATTCCTAGTCTTGATTAGGATAGGGCGTTTGCATTTCATCATTTATATTAATTAATTTGTAATCGTTTTATTTTATCTTTTTGAACTCCAGCACGACGTTTGAAACACGTAAGTACGGCAGTGTTTTCCAATGTTTAAATGTATTCTAAAACTTTAAATTTTTCCGCTAATAAAGATGAGCATTCTTAGACTTTTATTCTGCATTAGAGGTGAGCATGAGACGTTAGTGGCGACTCTAGATATGTGGAAATTTAGGGTCGTTATAGATTTGATGGACATGTATGGCCCTAATATAAAATTAATTTTCATATTATACATTTACATTTTTAATTTCCATATTATACATTAAGGAAGAGTTTCAAACATGTACTAAAAAAAAAAAAAAAATCAAACACCGATTATCAAAATACATTTCTATTTTTATTACAAACTATAAACGAGAACGTGTTACCAAAGGGGTCCATAATTGCCGTCATTTATGACAAGAATACAAAATATTGAAACGTCACTCTTGTTCGTCAACTTTAAAGTTAAAGGTCCATAACATTACACTATAGAACTTTAAGGTTAATGATATTAAAGGTCCGTACCATTACACGCTAATATACAACTAATGGCGAATGGTTAACGATCGCTCTAATGAGTTGTTTTTTTAAAGTAACTAAAATACTAATAATAATTGATAAGCTCGTAACATGTGGTCACTCGTCCAAATTTAACAATAATATATTTTTATCGATTAGATTGATGGGTGCGGTTGACAATGAAAACTAATTTTGCAAGTATAAAAGTGAATTTTGCAAGTATAAAAGTGAAATAAACCAAGGACAAATATGTTCAACCTATCTCTTTTTTTCTCTCATTTCAACTTTATTTTCATCTCTCTCACTCACTCACTCTCATTATTCTTAGCTAAACAATTCCTTGTCATCCAAGGATCAATCTTCTAAAATTCAGAGATTATCGTCAAGATAACAAATGTTTTGAAAGTAAAAAATTAGCTCATTATTCACTGCTGACAATGATGACTTGGGAGTTCACAAGTTGACATCTTGGGTCAGCTACGATTTCAGTTTTCGTCCAAACGTATGGGGCACAACATTGTTTTACTGTTCATTCCAATGGCCTAGCTCGTTTCATTACTTCAATATCTACATAGATAAGATTGACAGAAAGAATTGCAATAATATTCTTTGTTCGTGGCATGTGAGTGAGCAAGATGTCTGTATGTTCAACTATAAAACAAATGATAATGATATTTGCTATAAGTGGTGAGGTAAAAAATCCATGTACCCCTAAATTGAAAGGTTGTATTTTAATACTGAAATAAATTAATGTTTTTGATATGGTGTATGTGTGGGAACTTTTTCTTTTCTTTTTTTGGCTTCTAGTAGAGGTAAGTTGTTAGAGTTACTATGGAGTGAAAATATACACGTACAGGCTACGTGAATGAATTAACATAGTTTAGTTTCTGCATAAGTTATGTTCGGTTAGTGAAAAAGAACCTTGCCTAAGGTCTAATGAAGCTGCAAAGTCGGTAAAAAAGATTTTTCATGATTGCGTCAAAATCTCGACGTTGTATGGTTAAAAATGTACTAATGTAACAATATTTCACATAGGGTAAACTAACATTTTAAAGGTTTATTATTTTTTTAAAAAAAATTGAAAAACAAGACACTTGATATTGTTGGGATTAGAAAAAACAATAACCCATATTGTTTTCAAATAGTTATCAAAGGGTCCATTTTTTGTAATAAAATAATGAGGGACTATCTCAAATGAACCTTATTTAGCGGATCTAAATGTCCTACGGGTCGTTTGATTTAAAATTTTGTTTATGATCCTTGAGAACCAAATAATTGTGTTTAGTGCTACATGAAAAATATTATAAAAGAAGAGCGGACCTCACATATTCATAATACGTAGATGTAGGTTTTAGGGACAAGTAAAGAGTTACATTTTTAACTTATTATACTTACATTTTTTATACTTACATTTTTAACTTATTATACTTACATTTTTAATTCAAAGTTTTAGAGATCAATAATCTATAATGAGTTTCAAACATATATTTTTCAATAAAAAAAATAGCCGGTTATCAAACACTGTTCCATTTCTATTATAAACAATAAATTAGAACTATTACCAAACAAGTCCATAATTGCCCTCATTTATGACAAGAATACAAAATATTAAAAAGTCATCCTTATTCACCAAAGAGGTCCATAACAATACAATACACTCTAGAATATGCCTTATAGTTAACCCCATATGGTAAACAATGACTCTAATGAGTGGTCATCCATCCGAATATAACAATAATATATTTTTGACTATCAGATTAATGAGGGCAGCTAATAACTGAATTCAATTTTGCAAGAATACAAGTGAAACAAACCAAACACAAATATTCTCATGTCATTGTTCTTCAATACTCTATTTACCACTATGGATGGAGCAATCTTCCAAAATCCGTAGATTATAGTAAACATAAAAAATGTTCTAAAAAGTCACAATCAGCTCACTGTTCACTGTAAATCTGGTGATGATGACTTGAGAATCCACCAGATGCCACCTTTGGGCGGATACACTTTTACTTTTCGACCAAACATTTGGGGTTCAACACGGTATTATTGTACCTTCCAGTGGACTAGCTTGTCACATTACTTTGATATCTACAGAGTATTATGTGTATTAAGTTTATATTACATGATTGATGCCTTGGTTCATATCACTTTCTTACTTTTGGTGGTTAGAATATGCATGTTTAGGACAATAGAAGGGCAAATTTGAATGAGAAATGCATTGTATGTATGATATAGAAAAGTACCGTTATACCCCTAAAATGAGATTCGAGGTACATGTTGATTTTATACTTTTCACATAGCTAGGAAGAGAATATGCATGACTAGAATACAAGTTGGACAATATAGACGAGTAAGCTATGTAAGATGTAAGAAATTACAAAAATGCCCTTATGATGAGATTTGTGATGAATGTTGTTTTAAATGCTTTCTGGTGTGATAGGAAGGAGGATGAGTTATGCTCCATGAGATTGATGGATGTTATCTCGCCGTTGAGATTTTTTTGTTTACATAGATGTTTTAGTTCATGTTTATCGTGCTTTAGGTTGTTAATAAGATATCTCCCTAATAAACTTGCCTGAATGTTTAGATTATGTATATTATGATCTAGTAGATCAATAGGATAAACTTCCTAGCAAAGCATGTATAAGAGAACCAAGTTAAGACTAGAGTACATGAGCTAGAGTTGTCTCGAGTAAACCAAGTTTGTACGTTTCTAGTAAATCGAACACCCTAGGATCGTGAATGCGAATCTAAGATTTAGACCTATGTGCATTCAAAGTATGGATTAGCTGAGGAGTTAGTCTTAAATGTCCTGAAAACGATAGTTGAAATCAAACCGCCTAGAGGCCCCTAAGAACCTAGTAGACCTCCACGACATTGAAGGACGACCAATGTAGCTCACTAGGCTATAAGAAGTATGAACGACGTCATTAGTATCTCTATTACCTTTTCCACTTTGAAATTACGGTAGTGCGTGCCCCAACATTATAAAAATTGTCAGGGGTCTCCTGAACAAGGCCGCTATGCTGTAAACTTGTTCTTTAGAAGGGGTGTGAGACCATGTAGGTTAACCTAGTAGCTAGCCAACATATGGAGAACCACTTGCTCCAAACTTTTATGATTTTATGGTCTTGTGGGAGGGACGACTAGCTAACCTTTTATGTATGATGTTCATAATTAGCTAACAACATACTGTCACACAAAATTTTTATAAGGTAGCTCCTTAATCTAGAAAACAGGTCGAACAAAAAGGTACGGTTGCTCGACAAATTTGTGATGCAAGAAAAGGGTACACCACTACCCCAAACCTAAAGTGGGTCTACAAGCCACTAGAAAACCATACAAAATGGCCTCCCGAAATGCTTAGTTAGCAATAGAGGTTAGAGTAGAACTCCTTAGAGTTTATAGTAAACCCATAGACATCTAATAGGATAAGGATGTAATAAAAGCCTACAAGGTGGGGAGTGCTGGGGAGCTTACGAAATATTTAGTTTGTATTTTTACTCATTCCTTTTTACTTTTTCTTCTTTTAGGTGATCCAAGGTACCTGTCAAAGTGGGGGAGTGCAGCTGCACTATCAGAGAGGTGTTAATCTAAGACATCAGTTTAGTTTGTAATTTTGTGTATTGTTATTTGTATTCATTTTATATCACATTCTCGTTCCCTATTTGTAAATAACTTAAATATCATTTATTTCTTATTATTTTCATTTTGGAATTTGGTTTTTAAATATAATGTTGCATGACTTTTGAAATTTTATGGTAATTATGCTTTCATTTGTCTTGTCTTTTAGTCACATCCGAGGTTGGACAAGTAAAAACCTAAGTCATAATAAAAACATTTCTTATTCTTTATTATTTAGTAATGGTCCATGGATTAGATATAAAAAGACAAGGTCTTTACATAATATAATATATACAATAACAATACAAAATAACAAGAAATTCAAAAGAAAAACAAAAAACAAAAAACAAAAAAGAACCGTTAAGAAAAACAAAGTTCTCATCTAGTTGAATTCACAACCAAATAGAATAGAATGAGTTGGTAAAATGTTAACCATACCTTGAAAACCATATTGGGAACAAAACACTAAATATGGTGGAGTTAATTCCACAGAGATGTGGTAGAGTTAATTCCATAGAGATGTGCATAAGCTTTAGCTTCTATGGCTGCTTTAACATTTTCACCCTACTTTTCGGAAGTATATTATCAATAATGTTCATCCTAAAGAGAAACATGCTTGTTAGTGTTTGCATTCTTTTGGTTGTCATTAACATGATTGAGATTGTAAATGCATCGAGACTTCTTGATTATAGTGATCCAATAGGCGATGTTAGTTCTAATTGTAACACGAGATTTCAAGTTTGCAAACCAACTCGTAAAGATACTAATGGACTCATCACCAAAAATTAGGGAATGAAAGACACTCAAAAGGCAAGTTCTCCCGACAATATGGCTAAGCCCGAGGGTTATACATATAGTCGTTCTTAAAGTTTGTTATAAGAAAATACTCACATCATATTGAGTCAGATATATCTATGTATTTTGTTCAATATCATTTTAATAAAGTTACCAGCCCAGTCAGCATCAGAATAAGCGACTAGCATACTAGGAACAGTGGATGGATGAAAGGTAAGACCAAAGTGGAGTGTTCCTTTGACATAGGGAAGAATACGTTTGACAGCAAGAAAGTGATCTGCAGTAGGGGCATGCAAGAATTGATTGACAGAATTGACAGCATAGGCAATATCTGGACGCGTAATAGTCAAGTACTAAAAGGCGCCAACAAGAGATCTATAGAGAGTAGGATCAGAGAATGGAGAACCATCAGTAGTCAAGTGTTGAGAAACAACCATGAGAGTGTGGATTGGTTTGCTATCGAGCAACTGAGCACGAGTAAGAATATCTCGAGCATATTTTAACTGACTAATAAAGAGAACATCAGGAGTGGGTGAAGCTTCAAGACCATATTTTAACTGTCAATAAGAGATGAGTTGTTGCCGGTAACACTAATGTCATCAACATAAAGATGCAAATAGATAAGATTAGATTACTGATGAAAGACAAAAAGGGACGTGTCAGTGCGACTGCAAGAAAAGCCAAGTGTGAGAAGAAATGAGTTAAAACGCTGGGCGCGAGGAGCTTGCTTTAAGCCATAAAGGGCTTTCTTTAATAGAAAAACATGAGTGGAAAATCGAGGATCAATATACCCAGGAAGTTGTTCCATATGAACACGTTCAATAGGAGTTCCATTGAGAAAAGCATTCTTAACATCAAGTTGTCGAAGAGACCATTTATTTGTGACTGTAATAGAAAGCACAATACGGATAGTGGTAGCTTTGACAACCGGACTGAAAGTGTCAGTGTAGTCAAGACCAGAAACCTGAGTATAACCCTTGGCAACAAGATGAGTCTTGAAACACTCGACGGATCCATCAGGCAAATATTTAATACGAAACACCCATTTAGAGCCCACGATGTTGGTGTTGGCAGGGCGAGGATCCAAAGTCCAAGTATCATTTTGTTGTAAAGCTCGAATTTCTTCATCCATGGCAGCAACCTAAGCAGGATTCTTAGCCACAGATTTGAATCCTTTTGGCTTAGTGGATGCAAGAAGAGTAGAAAGAAGTCCGGATGAGCCCAAAATACCAGGATTTACTGGATGACGGGTCTTGAATATACCAGCTTTGGCTCGTCTGATTATAGGATGAGAGCCCAAAGAAGAGAAATCAACAGTAGGTTCAATAGAGGTCGGATCAGAAGTAGAGGGTGGCAAAGCGGTACCTGCACAAGAAGTATTAACCTACACAGACTCATCCACAAGGTCAGAACAAATATCATATGGGGATGAACTGGATCGAGGAATGTGCGATGATGAAGTGGTAGGGGGGGGATGAATCAATATGATAAAGATGTGGTTCCAAGAAATTTGAAATATGAAGAGAGGAAAGAGGTTGGCTTCGGATCTAGGGATAGCAGGAAAGTGAGTTTTATCAAATTGAGCATGGTGGGTGATATATAGCTTAATGGTGGCGGGATCAAGACAGCAGAACCCTTTATGAGCAGAACTATAACCCAAAAAAATACAAGGAATGCTGCGGGGAAAAAGCTTGTTAGGCATATAATCACGCAAGTAAGGATAAACACGCCAAAGGAATGAAAATTGTCATAGGCGGAGAGTAGCCATAAAGGAGTTCAAAGGGTGACTTACCTCCAAGAAGTGAAGTAGGCAACCGGTTGATCATATAAGCTACAGTGCTAAAGGTGTCAACCTAAAAATGAGGATTAAGATGGGAGTGAAAGAGAAGGGCCAAGCCAGTTTCAGTCACATGACGGTGTTTTCTCTCAGCACGACCATTTTGAGCAGGTGTATATGGACAAGAGAGTTAATGGTGGATGCCAGAAGTACGTAAATGAGTTTTCAAACAAGTGATGGTAAATTCGATACCTCAATCGCTTTGAAATACTTTGATACGAGAAGAATATTGATTTTCCACAAAATTTTGAAATCGAAGAAAAATATCAAATAAATCATATTTAAATTTTAGAGGGTAAAGCCAAGTGAATCGAGAATAATCATCAATAAAAATAACATAGTAACGAAAACCTGAATTTGATTTGACGGGGAAAGGACCCCAAAAATCACAGTGAATAAGATCTAACACATGAGACGACCTACGTTTATTGCGGGAATAAGGCAATCGATGACTTTTCGCAAGCTGACAAATATTACATAGTGATGGAGAAGGCAATAAAAATGTAAGAGAAAAATGACCTTTTCTATTTAAAAAAGAAATAATAGAATGATTCACATGACCCAAGCGAGCATGCCATAAATCATATGAAGCACGTAAACATTTGTTTCTAAGGACTGAAATAAAAGTAGAGTTGCCACGCTCTAGCACATATAGCCCTCCAGCTCTTTTACCAGTTGCCACCACCCTTCCTGTTTGACGATTCTAGATAGTAAGAAGATTATTAGTAAATGTAACAGAGAAAGGAAAAATCAGACGTTAATTTACTGATTGAAAGAAGATTTTTAGTGAGATGAGGGACAACCAAGACATTTAATAAGTGAATATTTGGAACAGGAGAGAGTACCAGTGTGGGTAATGGGTAGGGATGCATCGTTTCCTACGATCACAGAGTCCTTACCCGTATAATTTTTAGACTGATCCAAAATAGATGGGTCGGCGGTCATATGGGCCGAAGCCCTAGAATCTAGAAACCAATCAGGAGCATCGAGTCCAGCAATAAAACAGGACGTGTTGAAGGCTTCAGCAAAGTGAGCATGAGTAGAATCAGGTCGAACATACCGTTGGTTACAGCGGTCAGCATAATGGCCTGTTAAAGATCACGTGTTTGTTTAGATGGCTGTCAGTTAGTATTTGATTAAATCTCCTTATAGTTAGGAGTTGATTTAGTTGTGATTTGATTTAGTTTTTGATTTGTTTACTAGTTTGTTACAAATTTTCAGCCGATTTTTAGGTAGATTTTCTAAATATCTTTTTGTATTATATATATATATATATATATATATATATATATATATATACAACCTTCTTGTTGTTTATAATACAATCTTCTTATCAACCATTCAATCACTCACTATTTCACTAACAATTGGTATTAGAGCCGTATTCATAGGGGATCTGTGAGATCCAAATGGAAGGAGAATCCAGTTTTTCAGCTGTTGCACCACCAGTCTTCGATGGAGACAATTATCAAATGTGGGCAGTTTGTTTGGAGACTTATCTGGAGGCTTTGGATATTTCGGAAGCAATAGAAGAGGATTATGAGGTATCTTCACTTCCAGCAAATCCTACTGTACCACAAATCAAAGTACAAAAGGACTAGAAGACAAGAAAATCAAAGGCAAAAGCTTGCCTATTTGTAGCTGTATCTCAAATGCTCTTCATGCGGATAATGTCCCTTAAAACAACAAAGAAAACCTGGGATTATCTCAAAACTGAATATGAAGGAGACGAGAGGATTCGTGGAATGAAAGTCCTGAATTTGATTATGGATTTCGAGTTGCAGAAGATGAAGGAGTCTGAGTCGGTGGCAGAGTACTCTGACAGACTTCTTAGCATTGCTAACAAGGTGAGATTGCTTGGTTTTGTGTTAAATGATTTCAGGATCATTGAAAAGTTGTTGGTCACTGTTCCAGAGAAGTTTGAAGTCAGCATCACTAGTCTGGAGAACACCAAAGACTTGTCAAAGATTTCTCTTACAGAGCTCTTGAATGCTTTACAAGCACAAGAGCAAAGGAGGTTTATGAGGCAAGAAGGGGTGATTGAAGGTGTCTTACCTGTTAAGCATCAAGACAACAAGTATAAAAACAAGAAAATTTTCAAAAACCAATCGACGAATGGAGATTCATCTGCCAATTATCAGATGACAAAAGGAGGAGGTTTCAAAAAATCCTATCCACCTTGCCGCCATTGTGAGAAGAAAGGTCATCCACCATACAAGTGTTGGAGAAGACCTGACGCCAAATGCTCCAAATGCAATCAACTTGGACATGAAGCTGTGATCTGCAAAGTCAAAGGACAGGTGAAAGAAGTAAATGCACAGGTAGTTGATCAAGAAGAAGAAGATCAATTGTTTGTGGTCTTTGTTTCTTAGACAAAGAATCAAGCAAGAGCTGGTTGATTGATAATGAGTGCACAAATCATATGACATATGACAAGGAGTTTTTTGAGGAATTAAGAGACACTGAAGTCAAGAGAGTAAGGATTGGTAATAGTGAATACTTAGAAGTCAACGGAAAAGACACAGTAGATATAACAAGCTATGAAGGTACAAAATTTATTCCAAATGTTTTATTTGTACCAAAAATTGAACAAAATCTCTTAAGTGTTGGTCAGTTACTTGATAAAGGCTATAAAGTGTTGTTTGAGAATAAGCAGTGCGTGATCAGAGATGCTAGTGGCAAATACTTGTTCAATGTCAAAATGAAAGAAAAAAGCTTTGCTCCAAATTCGATGGCCTTTATATCCAGAGTTAGTGCCACTGAGATTTGGCACAAAAGACTTAGGCACTTTCATAATCGAGGTTTGCTTCCGATGCAGTCAAAGAAGCTGGTAGAAGAACTCGCTGATATTGATGATGACATTACTCCTTGTCGTGCTTGTAAAAGGGAAGCAACATAGGCAACCCTTTCCTATACAGGCATGGAGAGCCTCGAAAAAACTGCAGCTAGTTCATACTAATCTTTGTGGTCCTCAGCGAACACTATCATTAAATGGTAATCTTTATTACATTGTTTTTATTGATGATCTAACAAGAATATGTTGGATCTTCTTGCTGAAGCAAAAGTCAGAAGTTGCGGGTGTATTTTAGAAATTCAAAACCAGAGTTGAGAATGAAAGTGCATGCTTGATTCAGACTATGAGATCAAATAATGGCAAGGAGTACACTTCAAAAACTTTTAATAGGTTTTGTGAAGAGGCTGAAATTGAACATCAATTGACAGCACCATACATTCCTCAACAGAATGACGTGAGTGAAAAGAGGAATAGATTTATAATGGAGATGACGAGATGCATGCTTCATGAGAAGGTCCTTCCAAAACATTTTTGGGGAAAAGCAGTAAACACTGTTGTGTGCTTGCAAAATCGAATTTCAACAAAAGCTGTGAAGGAGCTGACACCATTTGAAGTTTGGTATGGTTACAAACCTTCTTTAAAATTCCTTAGAGTATTTAGGTGTCTTTGCTTCACTTACATTCCACAGGTCAAGTGTGATAAGCTTGACAAAAAGGCAGAAGCTGACATCTTTGTTGGGTATAACATTATATCAAAAGCTTACAGAGTTTTTCAACCACACATTAGTCGTGTTATTGTGAGCCGAGATGTTCATTTTGCTGGAAATGAGCAATGGAATTGGGAAGAACTAACGAAGATGAATTAGATTTCTAATGCACCAAACAATTTAATCATTGGTAGCATGTTAGAAGAGTCTGAAGATAAACGACAAGAAGAGTCTGAAGATGAAGGACAAGATGCTTTGGTTGATGATGCACCTGTCAGAGGAGGAGCTTTTGGTGATCGAGAAAAACAAAACTTGGGAGTTGGTTGATCGACCTCTACACAGAAAGATAATTGGAATAAGATGGGTGTTCAGAAAAAAGCTTACAGTTCACAGTATCTAAACAAGGAATGTTAAAGATCACGTGTTTAGATCGTTGGCAGTTAGTATCTGATTAAATCTCCTTATAGTTAGGAGTTTATTTAGTTTTAAATTTGTTTAATGGTTTGTTACATATTTTTAACAGATTTTTAGGTAGATTTTCTAAATATGTTTTTGTATTCTATATATACAGAATTTTCTTACTCTTTATAATACAATCTTTTTATCAACCATTCAATCACTCACTCTTTCACTAACATGACTCTCTTTGCGGCATATTTGGCAGTGAAGTGGTCGACGACCCTGACCTGAGTGGGTTCATCCTCGATTGGGAGAGCTGTTTTTGTGGAAATAAGAACGACCTTGCTGGTTGCTAGAGGAAGCAGGGTGACTTCCATGGGTGTGACCATGATTAGTGGCTATGAATGTTGTAGGAGTGGAGTCAGAGGACTCAAGGGAGCTGTGAAACAACTCAAAACTTTCAACTTTAGAGACTAAATCTGCAAAACAGGGGATAGGGGTAGATCCATCTGAGCAGTAGAAAAAGCTAAAAAATCGGTGTTGAGTCCATGAATGAACCATTGCACTTTATCAATGTCCTCGACGGGTCTGCCAATGGCATGAAGTTGGTTACAAATTGTTTTGAAGGCACGGGCATACTCAACAACAAGCTTGGTGCCACGTTTCATCTGCTGCAAGTCATTCTTGAGTCTCAGTTCACGAGCTTTCGAATGATGGCTAAACGTAGTTTCCAATGCAAGCCAAACATCACGTGTAGTAGAGAGACAACGATGACAGCAATGGCTTCCTCAGTGAGAGAGGAGAGCAGGAGACAGAGAAGTCATTGATTGGCTGCTCTCCACGCCAAATATTTGGGGTTGAGTGTTGAGGAGGTTTCTGGTTCAAAGCGAGGTGGTGGAACCATAGTTCCATCAACATAGCCCAGCATGTCTTGACTCTCAAGGAGAGGGAGAAGTTGGCTTTTCCAAAGAAGATAATTGTAGGAACAAAGTTTGATGATGATCATATGGATTAGAGGGTTGAAAGGAAGAAGATGATAAGAGAATTCGGAAGCCATAGAGAAGAAAGGATCAGGGTTATTAAACCGAAAGAACTCTGATACCATAAAAATGTTTGCTAAAACCACCACACTTAAATAGTGGTGAAAGTTTTCTATTTATAATCATTTATAGAATACTAAAATAGGGTAAATTACAAATAATATGAAAATAACCATAAAAGGAAATAATAATAAATAAATTCAATATATTTGCGTTTAATAAAACGACAAATATAGTAAGCCGTAATATAAGGCAAATATCTAGATATTTACCTTATAATAAACGGTCAACTATCCTTAACAATCATTGTCATATAATGTCATCGTAACACGTCATAATCATCATAAAGCATCATCAAACATCATCATATAACTCATACATGACATCATACATCATACATCAAACATCATAAGGCATAAAGGACACGTGCCGGTTCCACTAGACACACGCTGTCATACATCAAGCAATTATCTAGTCTATCCTATAGTAAGGTCACTTACTTGGTTGGCCTTAGCCGACATTCTCCCTAAATTAATACGTTAGCTACCATTCCTCGAAAGTTGCTCCAAGTGTCGCTTGAGTTCGTTTTCTATTAGGTGATCCCGTTTCTTTCGTTAGTATTTTACAATTCTAAATTAAATCTAACTTGAAATTGTGAAATAGAGAATCGTACTTACCTTATTATCTTAATTAGGGTCAAAATTGGCATCGAGAGGTCAAAATGGTGAGAAAAGATGATTTTATCCTTTATCGAGCCAGATAAGCCGAGATTTTGAGCCACAGAGTCGAGTGAACCGAGCCGAGCCGTTTAAACCGCTGGAGCCGAAGATGTGTCTTCCTGCAGGTGTGACATGTGCTAGCGGGGGGTGAGGGACACGTTGTAGTTTCCTCTCACGTTCTCGTCCTTATTTTTCCTCTACTTCTCTGTCGGCCCCTCTTCTTCCTTTCCACGAAGTTTTATGACTTGAAAGCACCTACAACCATAGATCTATGAAACTTCTAAAAACTGAAACTAATCTCTTGTTACCAACAACATTGAAGGTTGGTTAGACGCGAAAACGTACCCAATTCTTTTAATCCAATGACCTAACTTCTAGGCTTGAGTTAAATCAAGCTTAACCCAATTCTTTTCAATTATCCTAGATTATTTAAATCGAGTTAAATCTCTACGTGGTGAGATTGAACTAAATTTGTTTTTAGATTTGATTTTCAAGGGTCATAATTTGATTGAACTATCTAGCATCATTCTTAAGACACGTTATTTGGTAATTGATCTAAAATTTATCAAAATATATTACCTCATTTGAGTACACCCGTGTCATTGATGAACATTATTATGACGTATCAAGGAAATCTTTGAACACTTTGTTCATCAAGCCTATAAAAGGTGCAGGGTCATAGTCAATCTAGAAGACATTACTTTTAATTCAGAGTAGTTATATCTTCTTCCAAATGTCTTTTTCTTTTATCCTTAGTAATAATTAGATCTTAAATTTATCGGGAAAAATAATGAGGCACCCAGAAACTTATAAAATAATTCGTTAATGTGAGACTGAATACTTAGTCTTGGTTGCCATCTTGTTCAACTCTCTATAGTTCGTAGATATCCTTTTTTTTTTTTTTTTTAAACGAATGGCAGCGAGGCTTTCAAGAGCGATACACTTGGCCTTATAAAGCATTTGTCTAACAACTCTTACAATTGCTCTTCGAGATCCTTCAATTCAGTTGGGGCTAAGTGCTTTCGAGACCAAGGTCATCCTGTGCTCGAGTTTAATTTCAACGTCAATACCCATGATTTGACAGCAATTAGGGTAGGTTTTCGGATAACACATCTTCAAATTCTTGTACTACAAGTACTAAGAGTGCACTACCTCCAAGGTCTCAAACATCGTTCACGCTCGTCAATAGGGTTCAGGTCGCATGACTAGCCAACTTTCTTGTCGGAGATCACCTTGCGTGTAAAAGTTCACTACCCTAAATTTGAAACTCTACCTGGTGAGTGGCCTAAATATCAATTCTTGGGTTCCAAAGTCGATGATTGAATGATTTTTCAACCAACCAATGTATGTCGAGAATCACTTCGAAGTTAATCATGTTCACTCATGTCTTGTACAATCAACAGTATCTTTAAAGGATGCACAATCAACAATATCTCTAAGGGTCTTTCTAATACAACTACTTTATAGGATTGAACTTGTTAGTATGTTGCTAATACTTCTCTTGACAATATGGATACCGACAATGTGTATCATAAAGGCTCTAGTCTTAATCATGCATATCTCACAAACGTAGCAGAAATTAACGAATGTATAAATCTTAAATCAAATAGTACATAAACAAGGTATCAATGGTCAAGACCTACCACCACGGTGTCACCATCTTCAATCCTCTTGCCTGTTTTTACCCTAGCCATTCTCCTACCTTGCTCTTAACCTCTTGGTTGCCGTGTCCTAACTCGGAAGCCCTGTTGTTGTCTTGCCTCTGCATATGGGGGCAATCTTCTAGTGGCCACTCTTGCCACATCAAAAGCATGCATCAATGTTTATTTTGAGGGGTCCATCGTGTCTCCCATGATAGCAAATCTATTATGTATTGTCTTTCCGAGGTTGTCTATCTGTCCGTCCTTGGTCATGATGGTATGAGGATCTTCGACAATACTTGGTTGAAATTTCTCGTATTGTGGGAGCTTTTCTTGCCTCCTAGGTCTTCAGAAACTTGTGGTATGTAAGCATCTATTCATAGTGAACGCGAAGAGCATCTATATAGTCCGGGGTGTTATCACTCCTACTGTAACGACCCAGATCCACCGCTAGTAGATATTGTTCTCTTTGGGCTTTCCCTTTCGGGCTTCCCCTCAAGGCTTTAAAACGCGTCTACTAGGGAAAGTTTCCACACCCTTATAAATGGTGGTTTGTTCTCCTCCCCAACCAATGTGGGACATCACAATCCACCCCCCTTCGGGACCCAGTGTCCTTACTGGCACACCGCGTCGTGTCTACCCCCCTTCGGGGAACAGTGAGAAGGCTGGCACATCGTCCGGTGTCTGGCTCTGATACCATTTGTAACGACCTAGATCCACCGCTAGCAGATATTGTACTCTTTGGGCTTTCCCTTTCGGGCTTCCCCTCAAGGCTTTAAAACGCGTCTACTATGGAAAGGTTTCCACACCCTTATAAATGGTGGTTTGTTCTCCTCCCCATCCGATGTGGGACATCACACCTACTGTCTTTTTGATCTCACTCATAAGACCTATGATGAATCGTTATGTTCTTTTTACCTCCGTGCCTACCATTTTATGGTCAAACTGGGATAACCTATTGAATCTAAATTGTATTCTTCAACCGTCTCGTTTCTCCGCATCATATGCAAAAAAAAAAAAAAAAAAAAAAAAAAAAAAAAAAAAAAAAAAAAAAAAAAAAAAAAAAAAATTGATTTTTGTATTAGCTCACTATTGAATAATAGTTTTGGTAGAATGCTTTCTTCATCTAGTGTAAATTGATGGGCTAGTTATCTACTCGAATTGACATGAAGTGAACTTTCACCTTTGAGCATATAAAAGAGAGTTAACTGATCATTTTAGGGATGGATATTTTTTAAGATAATTTTCGTGAATTCCACCCAAGATTTAGTTACCCTTGGGTATTGAATGTTGATGTGTCATGCTTTCGAAAAATCTTCAAGTACTTGGTGATAGAATCACTCGTACGGAATTAAAATTCAGATTATCTTGTTGATTGAATATCTCAAGACAAAAACACTTATTTGAGATTCAAATCACTCTACAAGTAAAGATCGATCATGTCAAGCTTGAATGATTTTAAACATGAAACCTAAACTACATATAATTTCAAACCTCGTGACAAAAGAAAAGGTAAGAACACTTGATCCTAATTATAAGGAATCACTCTGAGTTAAAGTAAAACTCGACTTACCTAGTTGATCAAATATCTCAAGGCAAGAACATTTAATTGAGATTCGAATCACTTCACAAGTAAGATTGATCATGTCAAATTTGAATCATTCTAAACATGCCATCTAAACAACATAAAATTACAAATAAACTTAGGCCTGTGTTAAAGGAAAGCAAAAATGCTCTTTTTACTATATTTTTAACGTATTCTTCATAAATATAACATACATGACTTTATATAGTCAAAAAAATCAAATCCTTCACGTTTCATAAGGCATTTCAAGAATTTGTAACCTTCAAAGTAGAAAAAGTTGGGTGACATAAATGATAAGGTAATAACATAAACATTTTCATCCAGAAATGACGTATTACACGGGAGGGAAATAAGGACATACATTATAAAATAATAACTTAAAGGTTTATTATTTTTTTTTAAATTTAAAAACAAGAAATTTGATGTGTTGTTTCCAAAATTTCTAATTAATATTAGAACCATTTTCAAATAGTTATCAAATAGTTCAGCTTTTTTTTAATAAAAAACAAGAACTATCTCAAATGAACCGTATTTAGGTGATCTAAATATTTTAGAGGTCATTTGATTTAAGGTTTTGTTTACGATAATTATGAATCAAATAACTATGTTTAGTATTGCATGAAAAATTTTATCCTCAAAGAATGGACTTAACATATTCATAATATATAGATGTACGAGTTAACCAATTCATCTTAGAATCATGTATAGACTTCTAACGGATAAATATGAATTGAGGAGCCGAGTGATGATATATGATACCCGATAAAAGTCCAATTTGACTAGGCGGCCCTAATATAAAATTAATTTTCATATTATACATTTACATTAATTTCCATAATGAGTTTCAAACGGATTTTTTTTTTTTTTTTAAAAAAAACATTATCAAAATACATTTCTATTTTTATTACACACAATAAATGAGAACGTGTTATCAAAGGGGTCCATAATTGCCCTCATTTATGACAAGAATACAAAATATTCAAACGTCACCCTTGTTCATCAACTTTAAAGTTAAAGGTCCATAACATTACACTTTAGAACTTTAAGGTTAATGGTATTAAAGGTCCATTCCATTACACTCTACAATTCAGTTAACGCCGTATGGTCAACGATTGCTCTAATGAGTTGTTTTTTAAAATAACTAAGATACTAATAATAATTGATAAGCTCGTAATATGTGGTCACTCGTCCAAATCTAACAATAATATATTTTTATCCATTAGATTGATGGGTGTGGTTGACAATGAAAACTAATTTTGCAAGTATAAAAGTGAAACAGACGGAGGACAAATATGTTCAATCCTATCTCTTTTTCTCTCTCATTTCAACAAAATGAGTTTATTTTCAAAACTTGCACTCTCTCTCTTGATCTCATTATTCTTAGCTAAACAATTACCTGTGATCGAAGGATCAATCTTCCAAAATCCAGAGATTATCGTCCAGATAACAAATGCTCTAAAAGTAAAAACTCAGCTCACTGTTCACTGCAAATCTCGCAATGATGACTTGGGAGTTCACAAGCTTACACCTTGGGTCAGCTACGATTTCAGTTTTCGTCCAAACTTTTGGGGCACAACATTGTTTTATTGTTCCTTCCAATGGCCTGGCTCGTTTCATTACTTCAATATCTACATAGATAAGAGAGATAGAAAGAATTGCGATAATATTCTTTGTTCGTGGCATGTGAGTGAGCAAGATGTCTGTATGTTCAACTATAAAACAAATGATAATGATATTTGCTATAAGTGGTGAAGTAAAAAATCCATATACCCAAAAATTGGAAGGTTGTATTTTAATTTTGAAATAAACTAACGTTTTTGATATGCTGTATGTGTGTATACTTTTTTTTTCTTTTTTTGAGGCTTGATATGATTGGTATAAGTGAACTATGAACGTTATCGATATAAATTATGATATTAAGAATTGTTAACTTATTTTGATCATGATCGGTAATTACAACAACTATATGAGATGCGAAATTGCATTCAAAGAATTTTGACCTAGAGTAAAGGTAAGGTCGAGCCTTAGGATTTGGCTTCGAGTAGAGGCAAGTCGTTAGAGTTGCTATCGAGTTAAAATATACACATACAGGCTACACGAATGATTTAACATAGTTTAGTTTCTGCATAAGTTATGTTCGGTTAGTGAAGAACCTTGCCTAAGGTGTAATGAAGCTGCAAAGTCAGATAAAATAGGGTTTTCATGATTGCGTCAAAATCGCAACATTGTATGGTTGAAAATATACGACTGTGATAATATTCGAAAATGTTACCACAATGTTGTAGGGAGGTTTGCACAATCGGATATACATGAAAAAAAAAATTAAATTAATAGACAACGTTGAATTTATATATGAAAGGATAATAGAAAGATATGAGATAAAAGACACTCTACAACAGGGGTGTACATGGTCCAGGTTGGGTCGGGTTGGGGGATTTTTTTGACCCAACCCAAAAGTTCGGGTTGGTTGGATTGGTAACCCAACCCAACCCAAAATTTTTCACAACCCAACCCAACCTAACCCTCTATTTTCGGGTTGGGTTCGGGTTGGGTTGTCAAATTTTTTTTTTTTAAGTTTTATTTATCCACAATCTATAATTAATTCCGATACAATCTTAAATAAAATATATTAAAAGTTCTCAAATAAACACAAATCAATCTATAATTATTGACAAAAAAAAAAAATCAATAAAAAATAACGAGCGAAAATTGTAACAAATTAACATAACATTTTTGAGAAGTTATCAGGAAAGTAATAAGTTAGTTATAGTTTATTCTAATGTGTTTTAAAAAGAGTATGAAATATTAAGGTATTTAAAAATATATATATATAAAATTAAACAAAGACAAAGAAATTAAATAATAAAATAATATAAACAAAATAGAGAAATTAAAAATAACAAAACCGAAACCTTAGTACCACTCTGACAAACCCATTAATATGAAAGAATCTTCATAATACTTCTATATATTTTATTTGGCTCGGGTCAACCCGAGCGTTTTGCCCATAAATCCGAAATCGAACCGATTCAGTTCGGGTTCAGAAAAATGAACCCAACCCAACCCTTATAGTTCGGGTTGGGTTGGTCCGGGTTGTCGGGTTGCCGGGTTGAATGTACACCCCTACTCTACAATGTGTCATAAATGATAAGGTAATAATATAAACATTTTCATTAAAAAAATGACATTAGAGGAGGGAAATACAAACCTACCATATTACAACATTTCACAATCTATCATGGACGGTTAAATAACAATTTAAAGGTTTATTATTTTTTTAAATAATTGTGGATTAGAAAAAACAATAAACTCGAATGATTTTCAAATAGTTATCAAATGGTTCAGTTTTTTTTATCTCCAATGAACCTTATTTAGCGAATCTAAATCTCCTAGGGGTCGTTTGATTTAAGGTGTTGTTTATGATGTTTGAGAATCAAATAATTGTGTTTAGTGCGGCATGAAAGATATTATAAAAGAAGAGTGGACCTCACATATTCATGATACGTAGATGTACGTTATAGGGACTAGTAAAGAGTTAACCAAATTATCTTAGGATCATATACAGTATTTTGATGAATAAATATGATTTAAGGAGCAAAGTAATGAGCTATGATGACTAGATATAAGCTCGGTTCGGCTAAGCCATGAGAAACTATGAAAATTAGACGAGGTGAAGGATCTGTACAACCCTAACATAAAATTAATTTCCATACTATACTTACATTTTTAATTCAAAGTTTTTAGAGATCAATAACTCATAATGAGTTTCAAACATATATTTTTTTAATAAAAAAAATAGCCCGTTATCAGCCACGGTTCTATTTTTATTATAAACAATAAATTAGAACGTGTTACCCAACAAGTCCATAATTGCCCTCATTTATGACACGAATACAAAATATTAAAAAGTCATCCTTAATATTACACTCTAGAATATGCCTTATAGTTAAACGCATATGATAAACAATGACTAATGAGTGGTCATCCATCTTAATATAACAATAATATATTTTTAGCTATCAGATCAATGAGTGAAACAAACCAAACACAAATATTCTTATATTTATAAAATGAGTTCATTTTCAACATTTTCACTCTCTCTCTTCACGTCATTGTTCTTCAATACCCAATTTACTACTATGGATAGATCAATCTTCCAAAATCCACACATTATAGTAAACGGAACAAATGTTCTAAAAAGTCAGAATCAGCTCACTGTTCACTGTAAATCTGGCAATGGAGACTTTGGAATCCACCAGATGCCACATTTTGGCCGATACGCTTTTAGTTTTCGACCAAAATTTTGGGGCTCAACACGGTATTAGTGCACCTTCCAGTGGCCTAGCTTGTCACATTACTTTGATATCTACACGGTATTATGTGTATTAAGTTTATATTACATGATTGATGCCTTGGTTCATATCAGTTTCTTACCTTAAGTGGTTAGAATATGCATGTTTAGGACAATAGAAGGGCAATTTTGAATGAGAAATGCAATGTATGTATGATATAGAAAAGTGTCGTTATACCCCTAGAATGAGATTCCGAAGTACATGTTGATTTTATACTTTTCGCCGAGCTAGAAAGAGAATATGCATGACTAGAATACAAGTTGGGCAATATAGACTAGTAAGTTATGTAAGATGTAAGAAATTATGAAAATGCCTTTATGATGAGATTTGTGATGAATGTTGTTTTAAATGCTTTCTGGTGTGATAGGAAGGAGGATGAGTTATGCTCCATGAGATTGATGGATGTTATCTCGCCGTTGAGATTTTTTTGTTTACATAGATGTTTTAGTTCATGTTTATCGTGCTTTAGGTTGTTAATAAGATATCTCCCTAATAAACTTGCCTGAATGTTTAGATTATGTATATTATGATCTAGTAGATCAATAGGATAAACTTCCTAGCAAAGCATGTATAAGAGAACCAAGTTAAGACTAGAGTACATGAGCTAGAGTTGTCTCGAGTAAACCAAGTTTGTACGTTTCTAGTAAATCGAACACCCTAGGATCGTGAATGCGAATCTAAGATTTAGACCTATGTGCATTCAAAGTATGGATTAGCTGAGGAGTTAGTCTTAAATGTCCTGAAAACGATAGTTGAAATCAAACCGCCTAGAGGCCCCTAAGAACCTAGTAGACCTCCACGACATTGAAGGACGACCAATGTAGCTCACTAGGCTATAAGAAGTATGAACGACGTCATTAGTATCTCTATTACCTTTTCCACTTTGAAATTACGGTAGTGCGTGCCCCAACATTATAAAAATTGTCAGGGGTCTCCTGAACAAGGCCGCTATGCTGTAAACTTGTTCTTTAGAAGGGGTGTGAGACCATGTAGGTTAACCTAGTAGCTAGCCAACATATGGAGAACCACTTGCTCCAAACTTTTATGATTTTATGGTCTTGTGGGAGGGACGACTAGCTAACCTTTTATGTATGATGTTCATAATTAGCTAACAACATACTGTCACACAAAATTTTTATAAGGTAGCTCCTTAATCTAGAAAACAGGTCGAACAAAAAGGTACGGTTGCTCGACAAATTTGTGATGCAAGAAAAGGGTACACCACTACCCCAAACCTAAAGTGGGTCTACAAGCCACTAGAAAACCATACAAAATGGCCTCCCGAAATGCTTAGTTAGCAATAGAGGTTAGAGTAGAACTCCTTAGAGTTTATAGTAAACCCATAGACATCTAATAGGATAAGGATGTAATAAAAGCCTACAAGGTGGGGAGTGCTGGGGAGCTTACGAAATATTTAGTTTGTATTTTTACTCATTCCTTTTTACTTTTTCTTCTTTTAGGTGATCCAAGGTACCTGTCAAAGTGGGGGAGTGCAGCTGCACTATCAGAGAGGTGTTAATCTAAGACATCAGTTTAGTTTGTAATTTTGTGTATTGTTATTTGTATTCATTTTATATCACATTCTCGTTCCCTATTTGTAAATAACTTAAATATCATTTATTTCTTATTATTTTCATTTTGGAATTTGGTTTTTAAATATAATGTTGCATGACTTTTGAAATTTTATGGTAATTATGCTTTCATTTGTCTTGTCTTTTAGTCACATCCGAGGTTGGACAAGTAAAAACCTAAGTCATAATAAAAACATTTCTTATTCTTTATTATTTAGTAATGGTCCATGGATTAGATATAAAAAGACAAGGTCTTTACATAATATAATATATACAATAACAATACAAAATAACAAGAAATTCAAAAGAAAAACAAAAAACAAAAAACAAAAAAGAACCGTTAAGAAAAACAAAGTTCTCATCTAGTTGAATTCACAACCAAATAGAATAGAATGAGTTGGTAAAATGTTAACCATACCTTGAAAACCATATTGGGAACAAAACACTAAATATGGTGGAGTTAATTCCACAGAGATGTGGTAGAGTTAATTCCATAGAGATGTGCATAAGCTTTAGCTTCTATGGCTGCTTTAACATTTTCACCCTACTTTTCGGAAGTATATTATCAATAATGTTCATCCTAAAGAGAAACATGCTTGTTAGTGTTTGCATTCTTTTGGTTGTCATTAACATGATTGAGATTGTAAATGCATCGAGACTTCTTGATTATAGTGATCCAATAGGCGATGTTAGTTCTAATTGTAACACGAGATTTCAAGTTTGCAAACCAACTCGTAAAGATACTAATGGACTCATCACCAAAAATTAGGGAATGAAAGACACTCAAAAGGCAAGTTCTCCCGACAATATGGCTAAGCCCGAGGGTTATACATATAGTCGTTCTTAAAGTTTGTTATAAGAAAATACTCACATCATATTGAGTCAGATATATCTATGTATTTTGTTCAATATCATTTTAATAAAGTTACCAGCCCAGTCAGCATCAGAATAAGCGACTAGCATACTAGGAACAGTGGATGGATGAAAGGTAAGACCAAAGTGGAGTGTTCCTTTGACATAGGGAAGAATACGTTTGACAGCAAGAAAGTGATCTGCAGTAGGGGCATGCAAGAATTGATTGACAGAATTGACAGCATAGGCAATATCTGGACGCGTAATAGTCAAGTACTAAAAGGCGCCAACAAGAGATCTATAGAGAGTAGGATCAGAGAATGGAGAACCATCAGTAGTCAAGTGTTGAGAAACAACCATGAGAGTGTGGATTGGTTTGCTATCGAGCAACTGAGCACGAGTAAGAATATCTCGAGCATATTTTAACTGACTAATAAAGAGAACATCAGGAGTGGGTGAAGCTTCAAGACCATATTTTAACTGTCAATAAGAGATGAGTTGTTGCCGGTAACACTAATGTCATCAACATAAAGATGCAAATAGATAAGATTAGATTACTGATGAAAGACAAAAAGGGACGTGTCAGTGCGACTGCAAGAAAAGCCAAGTGTGAGAAGAAATGAGTTAAAACGCTGGGCGCGAGGAGCTTGCTTTAAGCCATAAAGGGCTTTCTTTAATAGAAAAACATGAGTGGAAAATCGAGGATCAATATACCCAGGAAGTTGTTCCATATGAACACGTTCAATAGGAGTTCCATTGAGAAAAGCATTCTTAACATCAAGTTGTCGAAGAGACCATTTATTTGTGACTGTAATAGAAAGCACAATACGGATAGTGGTAGCTTTGACAACCGGACTGAAAGTGTCAGTGTAGTCAAGACCAGAAACCTGAGTATAACCCTTGGCAACAAGATGAGTCTTGAAACACTCGACGGATCCATCAGGCAAATATTTAATACGAAACACCCATTTAGAGCCCACGATGTTGGTGTTGGCAGGGCGAGGATCCAAAGTCCAAGTATCATTTTGTTGTAAAGCTCGAATTTCTTCATCCATGGCAGCAACCTAAGCAGGATTCTTAGCCACAGATTTGAATCCTTTTGGCTTAGTGGATGCAAGAAGAGTAGAAAGAAGTCCGGATGAGCCCAAAATACCAGGATTTACTGGATGACGGGTCTTGAATATACCAGCTTTGGCTCGTCTGATTATAGGATGAGAGCCCAAAGAAGAGAAATCAACAGTAGGTTCAATAGAGGTCGGATCAGAAGTAGAGGGTGGCAAAGCGGTACCTGCACAAGAAGTATTAACCTACACAGACTCATCCACAAGGTCAGAACAAATATCATATGGGGATGAACTGGATCGAGGAATGTGCGATGATGAAGTGGTAGGGGGGGGATGAATCAATATGATAAAGATGTGGTTCCAAGAAATTTGAAATATGAAGAGAGGAAAGAGGTTGGCTTCGGATCTAGGGATAGCAGGAAAGTGAGTTTTATCAAATTGAGCATGGTGGGTGATATATAGCTTAATGGTGGCGGGATCAAGACAGCAGAACCCTTTATGAGCAGAACTATAACCCAAAAAAATACAAGGAATGCTGCGGGGAAAAAGCTTGTTAGGCATATAATCACGCAAGTAAGGATAAACACGCCAAAGGAATGAAAATTGTCATAGGCGGAGAGTAGCCATAAAGGAGTTCAAAGGGTGACTTACCTCCAAGAAGTGAAGTAGGCAACCGGTTGATCATATAAGCTACAGTGCTAAAGGTGTCAACCTAAAAATGAGGATTAAGATGGGAGTGAAAGAGAAGGGCCAAGCCAGTTTCAGTCACATGACGGTGTTTTCTCTCAGCACGACCATTTTGAGCAGGTGTATATGGACAAGAGAGTTAATGGTGGATGCCAGAAGTACGTAAATGAGTTTTCAAACAAGTGATGGTAAATTCGATACCTCAATCGCTTTGAAATACTTTGATACGAGAAGAATATTGATTTTCCACAAAATTTTGAAATCGAAGAAAAATATCAAATAAATCATATTTAAATTTTAGAGGGTAAAGCCAAGTGAATCGAGAATAATCATCAATAAAAATAACATAGTAACGAAAACCTGAATTTGATTTGACGGGGAAAGGACCCCAAAAATCACAGTGAATAAGATCTAACACATGAGACGACCTACGTTTATTGCGGGAATAAGGCAATCGATGACTTTTCGCAAGCTGACAAATATTACATAGTGATGGAGAAGGCAATAAAAATGTAAGAGAAAAATGACCTTTTCTATTTAAAAAAGAAATAATAGAATGATTCACATGACCCAAGCGAGCATGCCATAAATCATATGAAGCACGTAAACATTTGTTTCTAAGGACTGAAATAAAAGTAGAGTTGCCACGCTCTAGCACATATAGCCCTCCAGCTCTTTTACCAGTTGCCACCACCCTTCCTGTTTGACGATTCTAGATAGTAAGAAGATTATTAGTAAATGTAACAGAGAAAGGAAAAATCAGACGTTAATTTACTGATTGAAAGAAGATTTTTAGTGAGATGAGGGACAACCAAGACATTTAATAAGTGAATATTTGGAACAGGAGAGAGTACCAGTGTGGGTAATGGGTAGGGATGCATCGTTTCCTACGATCACAGAGTCCTTACCCGTATAATTTTTAGACTGATCCAAAATAGATGGGTCGGCGGTCATATGGGCCGAAGCCCTAGAATCTAGAAACCAATCAGGAGCATCGAGTCCAGCAATAAAACAGGACGTGTTGAAGGCTTCAGCAAAGTGAGCATGAGTAGAATCAGGTCGAACATACCGTTGGTTACAGCGGTCAGCATAATGGCCTGTTAAAGATCACGTGTTTGTTTAGATGGCTGTCAGTTAGTATTTGATTAAATCTCCTTATAGTTAGGAGTTGATTTAGTTGTGATTTGATTTAGTTTTTGATTTGTTTACTAGTTTGTTACAAATTTTCAGCCGATTTTTAGGTAGATTTTCTAAATATCTTTTTGTATTATATATATATATATATATATATATATATATATATATATACAACCTTCTTGTTGTTTATAATACAATCTTCTTATCAACCATTCAATCACTCACTATTTCACTAACAATTGGTATTAGAGCCGTATTCATAGGGGATCTGTGAGATCCAAATGGAAGGAGAATCCAGTTTTTCAGCTGTTGCACCACCAGTCTTCGATGGAGACAATTATCAAATGTGGGCAGTTTGTTTGGAGACTTATCTGGAGGCTTTGGATATTTCGGAAGCAATAGAAGAGGATTATGAGGTATCTTCACTTCCAGCAAATCCTACTGTACCACAAATCAAAGTACAAAAGGACTAGAAGACAAGAAAATCAAAGGCAAAAGCTTGCCTATTTGTAGCTGTATCTCAAATGCTCTTCATGCGGATAATGTCCCTTAAAACAACAAAGAAAACCTGGGATTATCTCAAAACTGAATATGAAGGAGACGAGAGGATTCGTGGAATGAAAGTCCTGAATTTGATTATGGATTTCGAGTTGCAGAAGATGAAGGAGTCTGAGTCGGTGGCAGAGTACTCTGACAGACTTCTTAGCATTGCTAACAAGGTGAGATTGCTTGGTTTTGTGTTAAATGATTTCAGGATCATTGAAAAGTTGTTGGTCACTGTTCCAGAGAAGTTTGAAGTCAGCATCACTAGTCTGGAGAACACCAAAGACTTGTCAAAGATTTCTCTTACAGAGCTCTTGAATGCTTTACAAGCACAAGAGCAAAGGAGGTTTATGAGGCAAGAAGGGGTGATTGAAGGTGTCTTACCTGTTAAGCATCAAGACAACAAGTATAAAAACAAGAAAATTTTCAAAAACCAATCGACGAATGGAGATTCATCTGCCAATTATCAGATGACAAAAGGAGGAGGTTTCAAAAAATCCTATCCACCTTGCCGCCATTGTGAGAAGAAAGGTCATCCACCATACAAGTGTTGGAGAAGACCTGACGCCAAATGCTCCAAATGCAATCAACTTGGACATGAAGCTGTGATCTGCAAAGTCAAAGGACAGGTGAAAGAAGTAAATGCACAGGTAGTTGATCAAGAAGAAGAAGATCAATTGTTTGTGGTCTTTGTTTCTTAGACAAAGAATCAAGCAAGAGCTGGTTGATTGATAATGAGTGCACAAATCATATGACATATGACAAGGAGTTTTTTGAGGAATTAAGAGACACTGAAGTCAAGAGAGTAAGGATTGGTAATAGTGAATACTTAGAAGTCAACGGAAAAGACACAGTAGATATAACAAGCTATGAAGGTACAAAATTTATTCCAAATGTTTTATTTGTACCAAAAATTGAACAAAATCTCTTAAGTGTTGGTCAGTTACTTGATAAAGGCTATAAAGTGTTGTTTGAGAATAAGCAGTGCGTGATCAGAGATGCTAGTGGCAAATACTTGTTCAATGTCAAAATGAAAGAAAAAAGCTTTGCTCCAAATTCGATGGCCTTTATATCCAGAGTTAGTGCCACTGAGATTTGGCACAAAAGACTTAGGCACTTTCATAATCGAGGTTTGCTTCCGATGCAGTCAAAGAAGCTGGTAGAAGAACTCGCTGATATTGATGATGACATTACTCCTTGTCGTGCTTGTAAAAGGGAAGCAACATAGGCAACCCTTTCCTATACAGGCATGGAGAGCCTCGAAAAAACTGCAGCTAGTTCATACTAATCTTTGTGGTCCTCAGCGAACACTATCATTAAATGGTAATCTTTATTACATTGTTTTTATTGATGATCTAACAAGAATATGTTGGATCTTCTTGCTGAAGCAAAAGTCAGAAGTTGCGGGTGTATTTTAGAAATTCAAAACCAGAGTTGAGAATGAAAGTGCATGCTTGATTCAGACTATGAGATCAAATAATGGCAAGGAGTACACTTCAAAAACTTTTAATAGGTTTTGTGAAGAGGCTGAAATTGAACATCAATTGACAGCACCATACATTCCTCAACAGAATGACGTGAGTGAAAAGAGGAATAGATTTATAATGGAGATGACGAGATGCATGCTTCATGAGAAGGTCCTTCCAAAACATTTTTGGGGAAAAGCAGTAAACACTGTTGTGTGCTTGCAAAATCGAATTTCAACAAAAGCTGTGAAGGAGCTGACACCATTTGAAGTTTGGTATGGTTACAAACCTTCTTTAAAATTCCTTAGAGTATTTAGGTGTCTTTGCTTCACTTACATTCCACAGGTCAAGTGTGATAAGCTTGACAAAAAGGCAGAAGCTGACATCTTTGTTGGGTATAACATTATATCAAAAGCTTACAGAGTTTTTCAACCACACATTAGTCGTGTTATTGTGAGCCGAGATGTTCATTTTGCTGGAAATGAGCAATGGAATTGGGAAGAACTAACGAAGATGAATTAGATTTCTAATGCACCAAACAATTTAATCATTGGTAGCATGTTAGAAGAGTCTGAAGATAAACGACAAGAAGAGTCTGAAGATGAAGGACAAGATGCTTTGGTTGATGATGCACCTGTCAGAGGAGGAGCTTTTGGTGATCGAGAAAAACAAAACTTGGGAGTTGGTTGATCGACCTCTACACAGAAAGATAATTGGAATAAGATGGGTGTTCAGAAAAAAGCTTACAGTTCACAGTATCTAAACAAGGAATGTTAAAGATCACGTGTTTAGATCGTTGGCAGTTAGTATCTGATTAAATCTCCTTATAGTTAGGAGTTTATTTAGTTTTAAATTTGTTTAATGGTTTGTTACATATTTTTAACAGATTTTTAGGTAGATTTTCTAAATATGTTTTTGTATTCTATATATACAGAATTTTCTTACTCTTTATAATACAATCTTTTTATCAACCATTCAATCACTCACTCTTTCACTAACATGACTCTCTTTGCGGCATATTTGGCAGTGAAGTGGTCGACGACCCTGACCTGAGTGGGTTCATCCTCGATTGGGAGAGCTGTTTTTGTGGAAATAAGAACGACCTTGCTGGTTGCTAGAGGAAGCAGGGTGACTTCCATGGGTGTGACCATGATTAGTGGCTATGAATGTTGTAGGAGTGGAGTCAGAGGACTCAAGGGAGCTGTGAAACAACTCAAAACTTTCAACTTTAGAGACTAAATCTGCAAAACAGGGGATAGGGGTAGATCCATCTGAGCAGTAGAAAAAGCTAAAAAATCGGTGTTGAGTCCATGAATGAACCATTGCACTTTATCAATGTCCTCGACGGGTCTGCCAATGGCATGAAGTTGGTTACAAATTGTTTTGAAGGCACGGGCATACTCAACAACAAGCTTGGTGCCACGTTTCATCTGCTGCAAGTCATTCTTGAGTCTCAGTTCACGAGCTTTCGAATGATGGCTAAACGTAGTTTCCAATGCAAGCCAAACATCACGTGTAGTAGAGAGACAACGATGACAGCAATGGCTTCCTCAGTGAGAGAGGAGAGCAGGAGACAGAGAAGTCATTGATTGGCTGCTCTCCACGCCAAATATTTGGGGTTGAGTGTTGAGGAGGTTTCTGGTTCAAAGCGAGGTGGTGGAACCATAGTTCCATCAACATAGCCCAGCATGTCTTGACTCTCAAGGAGAGGGAGAAGTTGGCTTTTCCAAAGAAGATAATTGTAGGAACAAAGTTTGATGATGATCATATGGATTAGAGGGTTGAAAGGAAGAAGATGATAAGAGAATTCGGAAGCCATAGAGAAGAAAGGATCAGGGTTATTAAACCGAAAGAACTCTGATACCATAAAAATGTTTGCTAAAACCACCACACTTAAATAGTGGTGAAAGTTTTCTATTTATAATCATTTATAGAATACTAAAATAGGGTAAATTACAAATAATATGAAAATAACCATAAAAGGAAATAATAATAAATAAATTCAATATATTTGCGTTTAATAAAACGACAAATATAGTAAGCCGTAATATAAGGCAAATATCTAGATATTTACCTTATAATAAACGGTCAACTATCCTTAACAATCATTGTCATATAATGTCATCGTAACACGTCATAATCATCATAAAGCATCATCAAACATCATCATATAACTCATACATGACATCATACATCATACATCAAACATCATAAGGCATAAAGGACACGTGCCGGTTCCACTAGACACACGCTGTCATACATCAAGCAATTATCTAGTCTATCCTATAGTAAGGTCACTTACTTGGTTGGCCTTAGCCGACATTCTCCCTAAATTAATACGTTAGCTACCATTCCTCGAAAGTTGCTCCAAGTGTCGCTTGAGTTCGTTTTCTATTAGGTGATCCCGTTTCTTTCGTTAGTATTTTACAATTCTAAATTAAATCTAACTTGAAATTGTGAAATAGAGAATCGTACTTACCTTATTATCTTAATTAGGGTCAAAATTGGCATCGAGAGGTCAAAATGGTGAGAAAAGATGATTTTATCCTTTATCGAGCCAGATAAGCCGAGATTTTGAGCCACAGAGTCGAGTGAACCGAGCCGAGCCGTTTAAACCGCTGGAGCCGAAGATGTGTCTTCCTGCAGGTGTGACATGTGCTAGCGGGGGGTGAGGGACACGTTGTAGTTTCCTCTCACGTTCTCGTCCTTATTTTTCCTCTACTTCTCTGTCGGCCCCTCTTCTTCCTTTCCACGAAGTTTTATGACTTGAAAGCACCTACAACCATAGATCTATGAAACTTCTAAAAACTGAAACTAATCTCTTGTTACCAACAACATTGAAGGTTGGTTAGACGCGAAAACGTACCCAATTCTTTTAATCCAATGACCTAACTTCTAGGCTTGAGTTAAATCAAGCTTAACCCAATTCTTTTCAATTATCCTAGATTATTTAAATCGAGTTAAATCTCTACGTGGTGAGATTGAACTAAATTTGTTTTTAGATTTGATTTTCAAGGGTCATAATTTGATTGAACTATCTAGCATCATTCTTAAGACACGTTATTTGGTAATTGATCTAAAATTTATCAAAATATATTACCTCATTTGAGTACACCCGTGTCATTGATGAACATTATTATGACGTATCAAGGAAATCTTTGAACACTTTGTTCATCAAGCCTATAAAAGGTGCAGGGTCATAGTCAATCTAGAAGACATTACTTTTAATTCAGAGTAGTTATATCTTCTTCCAAATGTCTTTTTCTTTTATCCTTAGTAATAATTAGATCTTAAATTTATCGGGAAAAATAATGAGGCACCCAGAAACTTATAAAATAATTCGTTAATGTGAGACTGAATACTTAGTCTTGGTTGCCATCTTGTTCAACTCTCTATAGTTCGTAGATATCCTTTTTTTTTTTTTTTTTAAACGAATGGCAGCGAGGCTTTCAAGAGCGATACACTTGGCCTTATAAAGCATTTGTCTAACAACTCTTACAATTGCTCTTCGAGATCCTTCAATTCAGTTGGGGCTAAGTGCTTTCGAGACCAAGGTCATCCTGTGCTCGAGTTTAATTTCAACGTCAATACCCATGATTTGACAGCAATTAGGGTAGGTTTTCGGATAACACATCTTCAAATTCTTGTACTACAAGTACTAAGAGTGCACTACCTCCAAGGTCTCAAACATCGTTCACGCTCGTCAATAGGGTTCAGGTCGCATGACTAGCCAACTTTCTTGTCGGAGATCACCTTGCGTGTAAAAGTTCACTACCCTAAATTTGAAACTCTACCTGGTGAGTGGCCTAAATATCAATTCTTGGGTTCCAAAGTCGATGATTGAATGATTTTTCAACCAACCAATGTATGTCGAGAATCACTTCGAAGTTAATCATGTTCACTCATGTCTTGTACAATCAACAGTATCTTTAAAGGATGCACAATCAACAATATCTCTAAGGGTCTTTCTAATACAACTACTTTATAGGATTGAACTTGTTAGTATGTTGCTAATACTTCTCTTGACAATATGGATACCGACAATGTGTATCATAAAGGCTCTAGTCTTAATCATGCATATCTCACAAACGTAGCAGAAATTAACGAATGTATAAATCTTAAATCAAATAGTACATAAACAAGGTATCAATGGTCAAGACCTACCACCACGGTGTCACCATCTTCAATCCTCTTGCCTGTTTTTACCCTAGCCATTCTCCTACCTTGCTCTTAACCTCTTGGTTGCCGTGTCCTAACTCGGAAGCCCTGTTGTTGTCTTGCCTCTGCATATGGGGGCAATCTTCTAGTGGCCACTCTTGCCACATCAAAAGCATGCATCAATGTTTATTTTGAGGGGTCCATCGTGTCTCCCATGATAGCAAATCTATTATGTATTGTCTTTCCGAGGTTGTCTATCTGTCCGTCCTTGGTCATGATGGTATGAGGATCTTCGACAATACTTGGTTGAAATTTCTCGTATTGTGGGAGCTTTTCTTGCCTCCTAGGTCTTCAGAAACTTGTGGTATGTAAGCATCTATTCATAGTGAACGCGAAGAGCATCTATATAGTCCGGGGTGTTATCACTCCTACTGTAACGACCCAGATCCACCGCTAGTAGATATTGTTCTCTTTGGGCTTTCCCTTTCGGGCTTCCCCTCAAGGCTTTAAAACGCGTCTACTAGGGAAAGTTTCCACACCCTTATAAATGGTGGTTTGTTCTCCTCCCCAACCAATGTGGGACATCACAATCCACCCCCCTTCGGGACCCAGTGTCCTTACTGGCACACCGCGTCGTGTCTACCCCCCTTCGGGGAACAGTGAGAAGGCTGGCACATCGTCCGGTGTCTGGCTCTGATACCATTTGTAACGACCTAGATCCACCGCTAGCAGATATTGTACTCTTTGGGCTTTCCCTTTCGGGCTTCCCCTCAAGGCTTTAAAACGCGTCTACTATGGAAAGGTTTCCACACCCTTATAAATGGTGGTTTGTTCTCCTCCCCATCCGATGTGGGACATCACACCTACTGTCTTTTTGATCTCACTCATAAGACCTATGATGAATCGTTATGTTCTTTTTACCTCCGTGCCTACCATTTTATGGTCAAACTGGGATAACCTATTGAATCTAAATTGTATTCTTCAACCGTCTCGTTTCTCCGCATCATATGCAAAAAAAAAAAAAAAAAAAAAAAAAAAAAAAAAAAAAAAAAAAAAAAAAAAAAAAAAAAAATTGATTTTTGTATTAGCTCACTATTGAATAATAGTTTTGGTAGAATGCTTTCTTCATCTAGTGTAAATTGATGGGCTAGTTATCTACTCGAATTGACATGAAGTGAACTTTCACCTTTGAGCATATAAAAGAGAGTTAACTGATCATTTTAGGGATGGATATTTTTTAAGATAATTTTCGTGAATTCCACCCAAGATTTAGTTACCCTTGGGTATTGAATGTTGATGTGTCATGCTTTCGAAAAATCTTCAAGTACTTGGTGATAGAATCACTCGTACGGAATTAAAATTCAGATTATCTTGTTGATTGAATATCTCAAGACAAAAACACTTATTTGAGATTCAAATCACTCTACAAGTAAAGATCGATCATGTCAAGCTTGAATGATTTTAAACATGAAACCTAAACTACATATAATTTCAAACCTCGTGACAAAAGAAAAGGTAAGAACACTTGATCCTAATTATAAGGAATCACTCTGAGTTAAAGTAAAACTCGACTTACCTAGTTGATCAAATATCTCAAGGCAAGAACATTTAATTGAGATTCGAATCACTTCACAAGTAAGATTGATCATGTCAAATTTGAATCATTCTAAACATGCCATCTAAACAACATAAAATTACAAATAAACTTAGGCCTGTGTTAAAGGAAAGCAAAAATGCTCTTTTTACTATATTTTTAACGTATTCTTCATAAATATAACATACATGACTTTATATAGTCAAAAAAATCAAATCCTTCACGTTTCATAAGGCATTTCAAGAATTTGTAACCTTCAAAGTAGAAAAAGTTGGGTGACATAAATGATAAGGTAATAACATAAACATTTTCATCCAGAAATGACGTATTACACGGGAGGGAAATAAGGACATACATTATAAAATAATAACTTAAAGGTTTATTATTTTTTTTTAAATTTAAAAACAAGAAATTTGATGTGTTGTTTCCAAAATTTCTAATTAATATTAGAACCATTTTCAAATAGTTATCAAATAGTTCAGCTTTTTTTTAATAAAAAACAAGAACTATCTCAAATGAACCGTATTTAGGTGATCTAAATATTTTAGAGGTCATTTGATTTAAGGTTTTGTTTACGATAATTATGAATCAAATAACTATGTTTAGTATTGCATGAAAAATTTTATCCTCAAAGAATGGACTTAACATATTCATAATATATAGATGTACGAGTTAACCAATTCATCTTAGAATCATGTATAGACTTCTAACGGATAAATATGAATTGAGGAGCCGAGTGATGATATATGATACCCGATAAAAGTCCAATTTGACTAGGCGGCCCTAATATAAAATTAATTTTCATATTATACATTTACATTAATTTCCATAATGAGTTTCAAACGGATTTTTTTTTTTTTTTTAAAAAAAACATTATCAAAATACATTTCTATTTTTATTACACACAATAAATGAGAACGTGTTATCAAAGGGGTCCATAATTGCCCTCATTTATGACAAGAATACAAAATATTCAAACGTCACCCTTGTTCATCAACTTTAAAGTTAAAGGTCCATAACATTACACTTTAGAACTTTAAGGTTAATGGTATTAAAGGTCCATTCCATTACACTCTACAATTCAGTTAACGCCGTATGGTCAACGATTGCTCTAATGAGTTGTTTTTTAAAATAACTAAGATACTAATAATAATTGATAAGCTCGTAATATGTGGTCACTCGTCCAAATCTAACAATAATATATTTTTATCCATTAGATTGATGGGTGTGGTTGACAATGAAAACTAATTTTGCAAGTATAAAAGTGAAACAGACGGAGGACAAATATGTTCAATCCTATCTCTTTTTCTCTCTCATTTCAACAAAATGAGTTTATTTTCAAAACTTGCACTCTCTCTCTTGATCTCATTATTCTTAGCTAAACAATTACCTGTGATCGAAGGATCAATCTTCCAAAATCCAGAGATTATCGTCCAGATAACAAATGCTCTAAAAGTAAAAACTCAGCTCACTGTTCACTGCAAATCTCGCAATGATGACTTGGGAGTTCACAAGCTTACACCTTGGGTCAGCTACGATTTCAGTTTTCGTCCAAACTTTTGGGGCACAACATTGTTTTATTGTTCCTTCCAATGGCCTGGCTCGTTTCATTACTTCAATATCTACATAGATAAGAGAGATAGAAAGAATTGCGATAATATTCTTTGTTCGTGGCATGTGAGTGAGCAAGATGTCTGTATGTTCAACTATAAAACAAATGATAATGATATTTGCTATAAGTGGTGAAGTAAAAAATCCATATACCCAAAAATTGGAAGGTTGTATTTTAATTTTGAAATAAACTAACGTTTTTGATATGCTGTATGTGTGTATACTTTTTTTTTCTTTTTTTGAGGCTTGATATGATTGGTATAAGTGAACTATGAACGTTATCGATATAAATTATGATATTAAGAATTGTTAACTTATTTTGATCATGATCGGTAATTACAACAACTATATGAGATGCGAAATTGCATTCAAAGAATTTTGACCTAGAGTAAAGGTAAGGTCGAGCCTTAGGATTTGGCTTCGAGTAGAGGCAAGTCGTTAGAGTTGCTATCGAGTTAAAATATACACATACAGGCTACACGAATGATTTAACATAGTTTAGTTTCTGCATAAGTTATGTTCGGTTAGTGAAGAACCTTGCCTAAGGTGTAATGAAGCTGCAAAGTCAGATAAAATAGGGTTTTCATGATTGCGTCAAAATCGCAACATTGTATGGTTGAAAATATACGACTGTGATAATATTCGAAAATGTTACCACAATGTTGTAGGGAGGTTTGCACAATCGGATATACATGAAAAAAAAAATTAAATTAATAGACAACGTTGAATTTATATATGAAAGGATAATAGAAAGATATGAGATAAAAGACACTCTACAACAGGGGTGTACATGGTCCAGGTTGGGTCGGGTTGGGGGATTTTTTTGACCCAACCCAAAAGTTCGGGTTGGTTGGATTGGTAACCCAACCCAACCCAAAATTTTTCACAACCCAACCCAACCTAACCCTCTATTTTCGGGTTGGGTTCGGGTTGGGTTGTCAAATTTTTTTTTTTTAAGTTTTATTTATCCACAATCTATAATTAATTCCGATACAATCTTAAATAAAATATATTAAAAGTTCTCAAATAAACACAAATCAATCTATAATTATTGACAAAAAAAAAAAATCAATAAAAAATAACGAGCGAAAATTGTAACAAATTAACATAACATTTTTGAGAAGTTATCAGGAAAGTAATAAGTTAGTTATAGTTTATTCTAATGTGTTTTAAAAAGAGTATGAAATATTAAGGTATTTAAAAATATATATATATAAAATTAAACAAAGACAAAGAAATTAAATAATAAAATAATATAAACAAAATAGAGAAATTAAAAATAACAAAACCGAAACCTTAGTACCACTCTGACAAACCCATTAATATGAAAGAATCTTCATAATACTTCTATATATTTTATTTGGCTCGGGTCAACCCGAGCGTTTTGCCCATAAATCCGAAATCGAACCGATTCAGTTCGGGTTCAGAAAAATGAACCCAACCCAACCCTTATAGTTCGGGTTGGGTTGGTCCGGGTTGTCGGGTTGCCGGGTTGAATGTACACCCCTACTCTACAATGTGTCATAAATGATAAGGTAATAATATAAACATTTTCATTAAAAAAATGACATTAGAGGAGGGAAATACAAACCTACCATATTACAACATTTCACAATCTATCATGGACGGTTAAATAACAATTTAAAGGTTTATTATTTTTTTAAATAATTGTGGATTAGAAAAAACAATAAACTCGAATGATTTTCAAATAGTTATCAAATGGTTCAGTTTTTTTTATCTCCAATGAACCTTATTTAGCGAATCTAAATCTCCTAGGGGTCGTTTGATTTAAGGTGTTGTTTATGATGTTTGAGAATCAAATAATTGTGTTTAGTGCGGCATGAAAGATATTATAAAAGAAGAGTGGACCTCACATATTCATGATACGTAGATGTACGTTATAGGGACTAGTAAAGAGTTAACCAAATTATCTTAGGATCATATACAGTATTTTGATGAATAAATATGATTTAAGGAGCAAAGTAATGAGCTATGATGACTAGATATAAGCTCGGTTCGGCTAAGCCATGAGAAACTATGAAAATTAGACGAGGTGAAGGATCTGTACAACCCTAACATAAAATTAATTTCCATACTATACTTACATTTTTAATTCAAAGTTTTTAGAGATCAATAACTCATAATGAGTTTCAAACATATATTTTTTTAATAAAAAAAATAGCCCGTTATCAGCCACGGTTCTATTTTTATTATAAACAATAAATTAGAACGTGTTACCCAACAAGTCCATAATTGCCCTCATTTATGACACGAATACAAAATATTAAAAAGTCATCCTTAATATTACACTCTAGAATATGCCTTATAGTTAAACGCATATGATAAACAATGACTAATGAGTGGTCATCCATCTTAATATAACAATAATATATTTTTAGCTATCAGATCAATGAGTGAAACAAACCAAACACAAATATTCTTATATTTATAAAATGAGTTCATTTTCAACATTTTCACTCTCTCTCTTCACGTCATTGTTCTTCAATACCCAATTTACTACTATGGATAGATCAATCTTCCAAAATCCACACATTATAGTAAACGGAACAAATGTTCTAAAAAGTCAGAATCAGCTCACTGTTCACTGTAAATCTGGCAATGGAGACTTTGGAATCCACCAGATGCCACATTTTGGCCGATACGCTTTTAGTTTTCGACCAAAATTTTGGGGCTCAACACGGTATTAGTGCACCTTCCAGTGGCCTAGCTTGTCACATTACTTTGATATCTACACGGTATTATGTGTATTAAGTTTATATTACATGATTGATGCCTTGGTTCATATCAGTTTCTTACCTTAAGTGGTTAGAATATGCATGTTTAGGACAATAGAAGGGCAATTTTGAATGAGAAATGCAATGTATGTATGATATAGAAAAGTGTCGTTATACCCCTAGAATGAGATTCCGAAGTACATGTTGATTTTATACTTTTCGCCGAGCTAGAAAGAGAATATGCATGACTAGAATACAAGTTGGGCAATATAGACTAGTAAGTTATGTAAGATGTAAGAAATTATGAAAATGCCTTTATGATGAGATTTGTGATGAATGTTGTTTTAAATGCTTTCTGGTGTGATAGAAAGGAGGATGAGTTATTGTAATCTATGCTCCATGAGATTGATGGATATTATCTCGTCGTTGAGATTTTTTTGTTTGCATGGACGTTTTAGTTCATGTTTATCGTGCTTTTAAGTTATTGATAAGATATCTCCCTAATAAACTTGCTTGAACATTTAGATTATGTAAACTATGCTCTAGTAGATCAATAGGATAAATTCCCTAGCAAAGCATGTACAAGAAAACAAAATTAAGTCTAGAGTACATGAGCTAGAGTGGTCTCGAGTAAACCAAGTTTGTACGTTTCTAGTAAACTGAACACCCTAGGATTGTGAATATCAATCTAAGGTTTAGACCTGTGTGCATTCGAAGTATGGATTAGCCGAGGAGTTAGTCTTAAATGTCCTGAAAATGATAGTTGGAATCAAACCGCCTAGATGCCCCTAAGAACCGAGTAGACCTCCACGACATTGAAGGACGACCAATGTAGCTCACTAGGCCATAAGAAGTATGAACGATGTCATTAGTATCTCAATTACCTTTTCAAGTAAACTCATCGTTTAAAGGGGGCATGGGACCATGTTGGTTAACCTAGTAACTTTTATGATTTTATGGTCTTGTGGGAGGGACGACTAGCTAACCCTCTATGTATGATGTTCATAATTAGCTCACATACTATTGTCACACAAAATCTTTATGAGGTAGCTCCTCAGTTTCCACTGGTCGAACAAAAAGGTACTTTGCCTAGAGATGAGACTTGTCACTCGACAAATTTGTGATGCAAGAAAAGGGTAAACCACTACCCCGAACCTAAATTGTGTCCGCGAGTAGCTCAGATAGCAATAGAGGTTAGGCCAAAACTCCTTAGAGCTTAGAGTAAATCCCTGGATACCTACTAGGATAATGATGCATTAAAGGTTTCTTATGAAATATTTTATACTCGTTCCTTTTCTCTTTTTTTCAGGTGACCGCGTAGAAATCAAGGTGGGGGAGTGCTCGGGAGCTGCATTATCACAGAGGTGCTAATCCAAGACATCAGTTTAGTTTTATTGTGTGTTGTTATTTGTATTCATTTTGTATCTCATTCGTCCCGATTTCTAAATAACTTAAATATCATTTTGGAATTTGGTTTTTAAGTATAATGTTGCATGACTTTAAATCGTTATAATAATTATGCTTTCATTTATTTATCATTTATCTTGTCTTTTATTCACGATTAGATTCGATAAGTCAAAAACTAAATCATAACAAAAACATTCCTTATTCTTTGTTATTTAGTAATGGTCCATTGATTAGATATAAAGAGACAAATCTTAATATATACAATAACGATACAAAATAACACGAACGAAAAATTCAAATAGAGATGTCATTTAAAACTTACTTAAATGTGTACCATATCTAAGCTTTAGCTTCTATAGCCATCGAAGATATTATAGCTTTAGCTTTTTATCATACTTTTCGTAAGTGTAGTATCAATAATGATCCTCTCAAAGAGAAACATGCTCGTCAGTGTATACATTCTTTTGGTTGCCATTAATATGATTGAGATTGTAAATGCATCGAGACTTCTTGATTATAGTGATCCAATTGGCGATGTTAGTTCTGATTGTAACACGAGATTCCAAGTTTGCAAACCAATTCGTAAAGGTACCAATGGAATCATAGGTGTCAAAAAAAATGCACGAACGAAAGACACTCAAAAGGCAAGTTCTCCCGACAGTATGGCTAAGCCCGAGGATTATACATATAATCGTTCTTAAATTTGTTACGAGAGAATACTCAAATCATATTGAATCAAATATATTTATATATTTTGTTCCATACCATTTTAATAAAGTTAATATATTTTTATAATGTTTGACATTCAAAATTAAGTCAACATCAAAACTTAAATATTATTTTTGTCGGGTAAAACTGTTTATGAAATTTCTTCAATATTTATACATTATATTTATAATATTACTTATTCAATATAATTATCAAGTATTACCTTTTTGGAGATTAGTTTGAATTTTATCATTGGATTTGATTTTATTAATTGAACTTGTTGTGTAACGACCTTAAATTTTAGCTACCTAAAGTTATCTTAATCTAAGTTCATATGCGGAATATAACTTTTAAAATATCATCATTAAGAAAAAATTGAAGTTCAACATAAACATACTTCATCCTTAAAAACACAGCCATTATCTTACGTGTTCCAAATATAATTCAGGAATGAAATTAAAAACAATAATGAAAAATAATTTAAAACATGAAAGGCATAAAAACCTATTCTAACCTATGTCTAGGAAATTAAATATGCTACTAGCCTATGCACGTGCTATGATCTCTGATTGCGAAGTTGTTATCAACCGTACATGGGTGGTTTGTCTTTACCTGAGGAAGGATGTAGCACAAGGCCTGAGTATTCCAAAGAATACTCAGTAAGTGACCCCACTATAGGGACCGTAAAAATGCAAACACATATAATAATTTTCCAAGGACCTATCATTAAAAACATCTTAGGAGTGATTTCCGTACTAAACTGGATGTGCAGTACTTCCCTACACACGACCCACACGTTCGAGCGTGAGTCTCCAGGTGGTTCGCAACCCCCCTAGACCCTTCATAGTCGAGCTGGCTGTTTGTAGCGACATCCAGAGGTCAGCAGACCCCTGAGGGTCATATTCGGCATGATCACCACCATCATCGTAGCGTAACGTTCATACTCATCATCATAAAAGGGAAAGTATTTCGATGCTTATGTACATCCAGAAATGCATGAGGTCCCTATAGTTCCTCACTAACTTCCCACTTTATCATCATCATTAATGTTGTCTAAGGTTGTTCCTAAGCATAATTATCGTCATAATGCGTATGGAATTCACAACATGCTTCTCAACTTAATATGGAAATTAACGTCATATTAAGTAAATAACATTTTCTACATCATCATATCATGCATCATCATCATCATCATATAATGCCATTGTAACACATCATAATCATCATATAACTTGTAACGATTCAGAGTTTCTAGAAATAAATAAATAATTAATTAATTAATTAATTAAACGGTCTCACGAAATCTCCCTGAAAATGACAAGACATTTATTGCCTAAATACATTACTATTTCTCTAAGTTTCCTTATTCTAAAACCCTACAATAGGTTATTGGAAATGTCTTAAGATTCATTTTATATTCTATGCCCAACCTTTTACCTCCGTTAAAAATAATTTTACTCCCAAAGTTACCTTTGGTGTTTGAGTGTGTCTAGGGAACGGAAAAATCAGAAGTGTCTGAAGGGAAATCGAGGAAATGATAAGCGCCTACAATGCTGGAATTTGCAAAGCTAGAGGTCCTTCTAGAATCCTTGCAAAACGCTCACAGAGAAAGCTAACTTAACGGATTGATTCCAACCAAGAGCTGGTTAGAAGATGAATGACTCTTAGATCGAACTTGGAATCTATGATGGTCACTCTTAGATACCAAGACAATTCACTCCAGAATTAGCTTGATCAAAACTAATTCAATGAATCGGTTTAAACATCAAACCTAAAGCAAGGTTTGAAAAAGAATAACACCAAAAGGTTATCAAGAAAACACAAAGGTTTTTTCTGTATTCAACGAAATCCCCCAAACATGAATATTACATGCCTTTAAATAGGCCCAGAAGATAACCCTAACAAAATAAAGTTCAGCCACCAACCACTAATAAATGCTAATAAATGTTATTAAATATAAATTAAAGAATATAAGGCAATTCATACAAACTATTAATAAATGCTATTAAATATAAAATGAAGCAAATAAGGCATTAATAATTTCCTTAATTGGTAATTCAACTACTAGAGGCAAGTCTTCTAATTACTTTCCAATATCAGCCACTCCATTATCTTCTTGATTTGATATGGTAATGCTATAAAGATTTTTGGGCTCAAAAGTCTTTGTTTCAACCGGTACACTAGCTAGCTTTTGAAGATGCAATGTATAGGCCTCTTGAATCTTCTTAACCTTGCTTCTTGTAATCGGTCCTTCGGGTACATGCACGTGATCAGTTGTTGGATTCATATCAGGTTGTTTCACTGGGTATTTTGAGGGCCTCTTGGAACGTTAGGGTTGCTGTTTTCGGAGGAAGAGTTTGAACAGAAGTAAGGTATTGACGTCGAGGACGCTGCGAGATCGGCGGGAATGGAGGAGACTGTGTCGTCATCGTCAGTGCAAATCAATTTGGGTTTTCGTTGTTTATCGGATAAGGAAGACAAGTTGTTGGATTTAGGTCGGGTATCCTCGTATACCCGTGACCCAATAGCCTGCTGTTTCAACCCCCCGCTCCAGCCCACATCCCAGGCGAAAACGCGGGCTGCGTGCACATTCAGCCCGACATCGCGGCTCCAGTTTCGGCCTCTCGACTCGGCTTTGCGATTTTGTCGGCTCGGCTCTGTCAATTCTCGCGGCTCGACTTGGCAGCTTCGTTGATCGGCTTGGCGGCTCGGGTTATTGGCTTGGTATATCTATAATATATCGATTCCTAGGTTTTTGGCCCTTCTGAAGCTATTTCTGCCCTTATTTTTATTATCTGAGGTCAGTATGGTTCCTAACCGTCTAAGACAGATTGTGTTGGGAGTTTATTTTGATAAATAGCATGAGGTTTAGCTAGGGTATGATACGAGAGGTTCCTAAATTTTTATGTGGTTATTATAGGACATAATTAACCATTGGAATTAGTTTGTTGGGAGTGACTTCGGCCAAGGCCATCGAGGTAAGTGACATTACTGTTGGAGTTAGCTTACTACGTGTTGTATGATGGTGCGTGCCCTGTGGCCCCTGCATGCACCATATTTATGTGATATGACTATGTGATGTATAGATTGTGTTGACTGTCGATTGTTTATGTTATGTGATGTATGGATTATGTTGACGGTTGACTGTTTATGTTATGTGAAGTTATGAATGATATGTTAGAAATATATGCCATAAAAATATTGATCGATGCCATGTATACACGTAGTATTCTCGAGTCATGTCATGAAATGCTTATGGAACTGGAATGTATTTTCATGTTATGTAATATGTCATGTAATGTAGGTTATGTGATATGTGATGTAATGTAAGAAATGCATATGTGATGTTGGCAATGCTTATTTAATGTCATGTTAGGTATGTTAAGGGACCTCATGCATATATGTATGTCACTTGTATCGGGATTCTTCTCCTTTATGTACGAAAGAATGAAACACGATATTTATGTTCGTCATGATATCATGCGGGCCCTTTTCTGTTTTGTGGTGTCCGACGACGTGTAATACGTTGTGTCTGACCAAGCCAGGCCCAGGGGGTATGTATACGAGCCCGCCTGGTGGGTCCATGTACGCGTACATGGACCGTGTATGAAGGAGTACCACACATCCAACCCTACCGAGAATAGAAAAGCACCTAAGGCTTTGTAAAGTTTACGAAAAGATAGGTCCCGCTCATATGTTGCATGTGTTTGCATTTATTACTCCAACAGTGGGGTGACTTACTGAGTATTTCATAAAATACTCGAGCCACATGCTACCTACATTTTTCAGGTAAAGTTAAGGCACCAATATACGGCTGACGGTGAAGCTGAGGACACCATAAAAGTTGAAGAGGGGGCATTATTAGTAGTTTACGTTTAATGGACTGTTTTTAAGTTAAAGCATTGAACCTTGTTTTTTTTAGAGTTTTCTGAACTAAGCGAGTGAAGGTTTTATTCTGTAGATATGTTTGTTTGGATTTTTGGACCTTTATGAAAGACCTGGTTGTGTTTTCAAAGGTTATTTATGATGAGCTTCCGTGTTGTGAGTTATGTATGCAAGGGTGATGTCACTAATTAGGTTAAGAAAATTATGGGTGTTACATAACTCATACACGATACCATACATCATACATCATAATCATAAGGCATAAAAGACATGTGTCAGTTCCACTAGGCACGTGTTGTCATTGGGATGACTCTCGGGTGATAGGTCGTTGGGTTGCAGAGCGTACCCGACCCGTATTCGATGGATCCTTTCTTCTTCGCCTGACTTCTTGAGTTTTTTCGATTTCGTTCGTCTCTCTTCGGTACATAGTTTCGACATCGTTTCTCATCCTTATTCTTCCAGTACTTCTCTGTCAGTCCCTCTTCTTCCTTTCCACGAAGTTTTACCAACGATAATGAACGTTGGTGAGACGCGAAAACGTACCTTAGATGAACGTACAATCGTTGGCAATCTCTTTCACAGCATGGGTTGGTCGTTGTAGGCGTCGGTCGCTAGAAAATGGTTCGTTGTAGGTATCTGTGGCTCAAGGGCAAGTGTGGGGAGCGAGGGGGTTGAGTTTTTTTGTTATCGTTCATGGTGAATTATTTAAATTGAGCTAAATGTGTTTGTAGTGAGATTGAAATAAATTTGTTTTTAGATTTGATTTTCATGTGTCATAATTTGGTAGAACTATCTCATGATAACACATTATTTTGAGATCTAAAATTTATAAAAAGGTATTACGTCATTTGAGCACACGAGTATGTCATTGATTATTACAAACATGTCAAGGAAATCTTTGAACACATTTTTCATCAAGCTTATAAAAGTTGCATAGGCGTAATCAATCCAGGAGACATTACTTTTAATTCAGTGTAGTCATATCTTCTTCTAAATGTCTTTTTCTTTTATCCTTAGTTAGTGATAATCATATTTTAAATTGATCTTGAAAAATATTGAGGCACCCAGAAACTTATAAATAAGTTGTTAATGTGACACACTGATCGTCACCTTGTTCAACTCTCACTTATTCTTGATCCTCATCTTGTTCAACTCTCTACAGTCCGAAGATAAAGTATTTGTCTAAAAACTCTTACAATTGCTCTTTGAGCTCCTTCAATTTAGTTGGGGCTATTGTGTAAGTACTTTCGAGACCAGGGTCATCCTGTGCTTGAGTTTAATTTTAGTGTCAATATCCATGATTGACAACAATTATGGTAGGTTGTCGGATAACACGTCTTCAAATTCTTGTACTACAACTACTAAGAGTGCACTACCTCCAAGGTCCCGAACATCGATCATGCTAGTCAATAGGGTTCAAGTCCCATGACTAGCCAACTTTCTTGCCTTCGAGGTGGAAATCACCTTGGGTGTAAAAGTTCACTACCATAAATTTGAAACTCTGTCCTTAAGTGGCCTTAATATCAATTTTTGGGCTCCATAGTCGATGATTGAATTATTTTTCAACCAACCAATGTATGTCGAGAATCACGTCAAAATCACTCATGTCTTGTACAATCAACAGTACCTGTAAATTGATTGGCTCGTTAGCTACTCTAAAGAGACTGACACCAATTTTCCACCAAAAGTGAGCTTCTCCTTTGAGCATATAAAAGACACATTAACTTTCTGATCATTTAAGCGGTTGATATTTTTGAAGATAATTTCCATGAATGTCACCCAAGCTTTAGTTAAGCTCGGTTAGTGGACTTCTAATTGAATGCTCATGAGTCATGCTTAAAAAAAAAAAATAATAATAAATAAAAAAAAAATCACTTACTTTGTGATAGAATCACTACTAAGAAATTAAGATTCAGATTATCTTGTTTATCGAATATCTGAATACAAGAACACTTATTTAAGATTCGAATCACTCTACAAACAAGATCAATCATGTCAAGCTTGAATGATTCTAAAAATGCAACCTAAACTATATAGAATTTCAAAACTCTTGGCAAAATAAAAGAAAAGAACACTTAGCCTTAATGATAAGAAATCCCTCTGAATTGAAGTAAAACTCGGATTACCTTGTTGATCAAATATCTCAAGGCAAAAACACTTGATTAAGATTCGAATCAATCCACAAGCAAGATCGATCATGTCAAACTTGAATTATTTTAAACATGAAATCAAAACTACATAGAATTACAATTAAAAAATTAAAAACAAGAAACTTGATAGGGTTGTTTCCAAAAATTTCTAATTAATGTTGAACCATTTTCAAATAGTTATTAAATGGTTCGATTTTTTAATAAAAAACAAGAACTATCTCAAGTGAACCTTATTTAGTTGGTCTAGATCTCTTAGACGCAGTTTGGTTTAAGGTTTTGTTTATGATACTTATGAATCAAATTACTATGTTTGGTGTTGCATGAAAAATGTACTTAGAAAATAATGGACCTCACATATTCATGATAAGTAGATATATAACATAATCAATTCATCTTAGGATCATGTATAGAACTCGAATAGATAAATATGAATTGAGGAGCCGACTAATGAGATATGATGACCCGGTAAAAGTCCCATTGGGCTAAGCCATCAGAAGCTATGAAAATTAGATTAGACGAACGACTTGAACCATAAATGAGAACCGTTACCAAAGGGAACAATAACCTAATGAATTTCAAACATGTATTTTTCAATTAAAAAGAATAATAAATGAGAACGGTTACCAAAGAGGTCCATAATTGCCCTCGTTTACGATCATAATATAAAATATTGAAACGTTACTCTGGTTCATCAACTTTAAAGTTTAAGATCTGTAGCATTACACTCTTGAATACACAGTTAATGGCAAATGGTTACAATTGGTAAGCTCGTAATATATTTTTATTGACTAGATTGATGGGAGCGTTGACGATGAAAATTAATTTTGCAAGTATAAAAGTGAAACAAATCGAGCACAAATATGTTCAAACCTATCTCTTTTTTTCTCTCATTTTAACAAAATGAGTTTCTTTTCAACACTTGCACTCTCTCTCTTAATCTCATTGTTCTTTGCTGAACAATTCCGTGCCATTGAAGGATCAATCTTCCAAAATCCAGAGATTATCGTCAAGATAACAAATGCTCTGGAAGTTAAAAATCAACTCACGATTCACTGCAAATCTGGCGATGATGACTTGGGAGTCCACAAGCTGACACCTTGGGCAAGCTATGATTTCAGTTTTCGTCCAAACGTATGGCGCACAACATTGTTTTACTGTTCCTTCCAATGGCCTGGCTCGTTTCATTACTTCAATATCTACATAGATAAGAGAGATAGAAAGAATTGCGAAAATACTCTATGTTCGTGGCATGTGAGTGAGCAAAATGTCTGTATGTTCAACTATAAAACCAATAATAATGATATTTGCTATAAGTGGTGAGGTAAAAAATACATATATCCATAAATTGGAAGGCTCGATTTTGATATTGAAATAAATTAATGTTTTTCTATATGCTATTTGTATGGGATTTTTTTTTTTTTTTTTTTTTTTTTTTTTTTTGAAGCTTCGTTAGTATACGTGAACTATGAACACTATCGAAATTGCATTCTAAGAATTTTGGCCTAGAGTAAAGGTAAGGTTGAGCCTTAGGATTTGGACTCGAGTAGAGGCAAGTCGATTAGAGTTGCTATCGAGTGAGAATATACACGTACAGGCTACATGTATGATTGAACAAAGTTGAGTCTCTGTAGAAGTTATGTTATGTTTAACGAAGCTGCAAAGTCAAGTAAGAACGCTTTTTCATGATTGTGACAAAATCGTGACGTTGTATGGTTAAAAATGTACGATTGTAGCAATATTTGAAATGCTACCACAATGTGGCAGAAAGGTTTAACAATCGGATATATATGAGAAACAACAAAATTATTTTGAATTAGTACATGGCGATTATTAGACCGTGTGTAGATTATCGAGTTCAGTCCCATTTATTTAATTTTTCCAACTCCGAGAGAAATTAATATAAAACGTTGGAGTATATAAGGGAAGGATAATAGAAACGTTGGGTTTATATCAAGGCATTTCTCAATCTATCGTAAACCGTAAAATAACAATTTAAAGGTTTATTATTTTTTAAGAAAAAATTAAAACACAAGAAACGGGAATTGTTTTCAAACGGTTATCAAGTGATTTCGTTTTTTATAAAAAAAACGAAGACTATCTCAAATGAAACTTATTTAGCCGATCTAAAATCTCTTAGGGGTCGTTTCGTTTAATGTTTTGTTTATGATGCTTGAGTATCAAATAACTGAACACTTGCACGGAAAATGTTATAAAAAAAGACTCGACCTCACATATTCGTGATATGTAGATGTATGTCATAGGGACTAGTAAAGAGCTGACCAATTGATCGTAGGATGTTGTACCGAATTTTGATGGATAAATATTAGGGGTGTACATGGTCTGGGTTGGGGGATTTTTTTGACCCAACCCAAAAGTTCAGGTTGGTTGGATTGGTAACCCAACCCAACCCAAAATTTTTCACAACCCAACCCTCTATTTTCGGGTTGGGTTCGGGTTGGGTCTGGGTTGGGTTGTCAAATTTTTTTTTTAAGTTTTATTTATCCACAATCTATAATTAATTCGGATACAATCTTAAATAAAATATATTAAAAGTTTTCAAACAAACACAAATCAATCTATAATTATTGACAAAAAAAAATCAATAAAAAATAACAAACAAAATTGTAACAAATTAACATAGTTCAATATTGTCATAAAACTAAAGACAACTAAATACCGACATTTTTTAGAATCGGTTAAAGTAACAAAAAAATCATGAAAGGAATAAGTTAGTTATAGTTTATTCTAATGTGTTTTAAAAGCGAAAATTGTAACAAATTAACATAGTTCAATATTGTCATAAAACTAAAGACAACTAAATACCGACATTTTTTAGAATTAGTTAAAGTAACAAAAATACAACGAAAGATCATAAAAGGAATAAGTTAATTATAGTTTATTCTAATGTGTAAACCGAAAACATACATTTAGTTGGTGTTAAACTCGAGCGTAAATATTCATGGACTAACCTCAGTACCACTCTGGCAAACCCATTAGTATGAAAGAATCTTCATAATACTTCTATATATTTTATTTATCTCGGGTCAACCCGAGCGTTTTGCCCATGAACCCGAAACCGAACCGATTCAGTTCGGGTTCAGAAAAATGAACCCAACCCTACCCGAAATGCTAATCCAACCCAACCCAACCCTTATAGTTCGGGTTGGGTTGGTCCGGATTGTCGAGTTGCCGGGTTGAATGTACACCCCTAATAAATATGATATGAGGAATCGAGTGATGAGATACGATGACCAGATAAAAGCTCGGTTGGGCTAGGCCATGAGAAACTATGAAAATTAGACTAGGTGAAGGACACGTACAACCCTGAAATAAAATTAATTTCCATAGAGTTTCAAACATATATTTTTTAATTAAAAAACGAACCCGTTATGTTGAACCGTTACCAAAGGGGTCCATAATTACCCTCATTTATGACAAGAATACAAAATATAAAAAAAAAACGTCATCCTTGTTTATCAACTTTAAAGTTAAAGGTCCATAACAATGGGAGCGGTTAACAATTGGATCCAATTTTGCCAGTATAAAAGTGAAACAAACCAAACACAAATATTCTCATATTTACAAAATGAATTCCTTTTCAACATTTTCAACGTCTCTCCTTATGTCATTGTTTTTCGTTACCCTATTTACTACCATCGACGGATCAATCTTCCAAAATCCCCGGATTTCAGTAAACATAACAAATGTTTTAAAAAGTCACGATCAGCTCACTGTTCACTGTAAATCTGGCGATGATGATTTGGGAATCCATCATATGCCATTTTTGGGCGGTTATGCTTTCAGTTTTAGACCAAACTTTTGGGGCTCAACACTGTTTTACTGTACCTTCCAATGGTCGGGTTTCTCGCATTACTTTGATATCTACAAGGATCATAGAGATAGAGAGCAATGCAACAATACTCTGTGTTTGTGGATTGTTGGAGAACAAGGTATCTGTATGTTCAACTATAAAGCCAAGCGGTATGATATTTGCTATACATGGCTACCTAAATGAATATAAAGAATCGATATATCCATAAATTGGAAGGCTCGATTATGATATTATAATAAACGATATTTTAGGTATGTTGTTTGTGTGTATTTTTTTTTTTTTTTTCTATCAGCTTTGAAATTTAAACATTTCATTAGCTTTTAATTTTACGTTACCTGTCTCTCTTACTTCGACGAAAATTGGTTCGTTTTAAATTATTGCGCAGTCTCGACGAATATATTTATTTTGAATTTATAACCATTCATTCAAAATAATTTATTTTATAAGCTTGTTCAAATCAACATGATTAGTTGTGACATTCTCTCGGTTGGATCCCATATCTGCTCACAACATGGGCCATTTTTCATCGATTTCAAATGGGTATTAAATTTCTAAAAATCAATTTTCTAATTTTAATATTTTAATACATTGCACGTGCTAATAAACTAATTTATATTACAAAAATAACGTAAAATCTGATATCGATCGACTTCAATATTGATATAATATTACTTATTCAATGATATATTTATAGGTCACAATTATCATAATTATTAGCTTATATGAATTTTATTATAATGTTTTTGGAGATTAGTTATAATTTTACATTGGATTTGATTTTATTAATCGAGCTGGTTGCTCGGGCTCCTAACTTTTAGGGTTAGAGTTAATCGGGCTTAACCCAATTCTTTTCAATCAACAGTTAAACAGCTTCTCAAGTTATTCTTTTTTTCGGTATGAGGTATATAAACCAAGATCTGGGTGCAAAGAAACAGATTCTTAAGATGAGAATTTCTCGAGATAGATCTGTTTGTAGCACGAGAATATTCTTTATACAAATAGTTAGAGGGTCATTGTAACGACCCAGATCCACCGCAAGCAGATATTGTCCTCTTTGGGCGAGCCCGATTGTCCTCTTTGGGCTTTACCTTTCGGGCTCACCCTTAAGGTTTTAAAACGCGTCTCCTAGGGGAAGGTTTCCAGACCCTTATAAATGGTGGTTTGTTCTCCTCACCAACCAATGTGGGACATCACAGTCATACAGTTGGTAAATAATCTGATCTATCATTAAAAAAACAAACACAGCAGAAGACGATACCATTTTACTAGCGGATTATTGAAAGAAGGTAATATGTGTTTGGAGAAGATAGAAGATGCAAAAAATACAACATATATGTTGACAAAATGTGTTGATGTTCGTGTAAATTGAGGTTGTACAAAGCCTTAATTGTTTTGGTACAATAAATATATTGACCGTGAGATGATTAGGTTATGGAGTCTGCAAGCGGTAGAATTGTAAAAAAAAAAAAAAAAAAAAAAAAAAAAAAAAAAAAAATCATAAATAAATAAACAATTAAAAATAATTATAAAAAAAGATTACGTTAAACAAAAAATAAATAAATAAACAAAAATAAAAATTACAACCCTCCTCCACTTCTCTCTACTGACCTATCAGCCCTTCCCTCAATTATCTCTCCTCAACTCATCCGGTACTCAAAGTCATGTTTACTGCAAAAAGAAACAGAAAAATAACGGAACCATTGTCAGATCTAATTTTTGAGGAAAATTTGAAAATGACCTTTACCCAGTAGAGATTTACGATAGATCTGATCAGGTATATATTAAATCTAATCAGCATGGTGATATTTCAATGGGCGGAATCCAACTTTCATTAAGGATAACTTTATGACATCAGCCTAAGCTAATCAGGTAAGTGGTCTTACTATCGACATGGTTATATTTGATGTTGACACGTGTCCCGTGGTTATGTACGTGTCATATATATTGATATGTGTAAATTGTTCCGCCTTCTAACTTGGGTTGATCCATGCTAAAATCAACAGTTGTTCGATTGTAGCATAGGTCGTGGAAAGGTCTTGAACTTTTTGTTCGTAGAGCTTGGTCTTATCCCACGGCTTCAACTCTTCAATAAAACTAAAGACCTTATCTTTCTCGGACATATCACGAATATCTGACGTAAGCCCAAAAAACTACATAATGTAGTCTTAGATATTGCCAATATGTCTCAGCTGCCTTCACTTTCTTCTTGCAGTCATTTCGACCTTCTCTAGGAAGAACTAAGAGAGAGGTTCTTGTTTTAAGCTCTTCACCACAACTTTGCATCGTCGGCTGATGCATTGTTGCCAACATGATATTCGCTTCTTTTGCCACGACATTTGTGGCTCGAATGTAGTGCTCGAGGTCAAATATAAAGTTCTTAATGTCTTGGCATATTGAACCCCACAAAAGGGTCTTGGGCTCCGAGATTTTATCTTGTTGAATTGGACTACACCCCAACTAGGATTTGGTTCCCACAGCTCTCATGGCCAGATTTAGTCTGGCACTCAGGTATGCCACTTTAGCCCTGACCACTCCAAGGGCTGCTCTCAAATCCTTAGACATTTTTTAGATCTTTTAAACGATAGCTTGTTGCGCATTGTCTAAGTCTTCGATGTGTTCTTCCATCCAAGCAACAGAATCCATCGAGCTAGCCCCACACTCGAAAACACCAGCAATTGTGGTTTTGTCTTCTAGGGCTTCAACCCTAACCATTAATTCACGGATAGACATTGTCTCCAAGACGGCATGTCATCTCGTCGATCTTGTCGGCTTTAGCGAAAATCTCATTCATGTGAGAATCCAAAAGCTTCATTCCATTAGGAACTTCACTTAGATAGAGTACTTGATCTTCGATCTCTACTAATCAGTCAACTTGGGAATTGTCCAGTTGTTTTGCAATGGATATGTTTGTGTACTACAATTCAAGGAGCCGACTTGGCTCTGATACCACTTGTCACAATCGCACTTTTTTTGCCAGCAGGTTAGCAATTGTGCAACACTTGTTCTAAAACAAGTCAACCGTATGGAAGTCGAACTTAGCGGACAACCTTGTCGTAAGATCGAATCTCGGGTTACATTTGAGATAAATATTTTAGAAAACATGAGCAAGAAAATTCATTGAAAACAATTTGAAAGAAATCAATATTATAAGCTAAAAACGAATAAGTAACAACCACAACTTTGATAGCTATATAATCCAGTCTAATTAGAAATAATTGACAACTAGTCATATCTCACTATAGTACATTTTTTGGCATTTTAGCTCTCGAGGGTAGACCTGATTTTGCTGACTAGTCATACAACCCTCGTATTGACACAACAAGAATAGTAAAGGTTTGAAACAAACATACAACCATTGTCAACATGTCTTGAACAAGCATGACGAGGACATCTGACGCGTAACCACAAGTAATATGCTTTGGACAAGCATAACCGTGACACATTGTCACCTATCACCTATATATATATATACACACACAGTGTGTCACGAACCTGAAACCGAACTGATTCAGTTCGGGTTCAGAAAAATGAACCCAACCCTACCCGAAATGCTAATCTAACCCAACTCACCCTTGTAGTTCGAGTTGGGTTGGTCCGAGTTGTCGGGTTGCCGGATTGAATGTACACCCCTAATCTACACCACGTTTTGTGCGTGGTGGGCTCATAATCATGGATGAGAGAAGAACATATACAGTTGTGGCAAATTATTTTAAGGAAAATAAAATATAAGACTAATGTGGAGCGTTGGATTTATCGACCACGCCTCCCACATTATCGTAAGAGACAAATGAGGCCCTACACTTGGGGGGTTTTTTTATTATCACCGCCTCTGTCTCACTTACTTTTGGAAAATAGAATATAAGATCCAATCACAATCGTCTGTGAGCATTGGAATGCTAACCGACTTGTCACCATTACAAATAGCCAAATCCTCCTCGGTTGGCAACTTATTATTCGTTTATTTTTTATTATTATTTTCCTTTTCTTTATTTTCAACCTTATCCCAATGATTTAATATTTATTCGTTAAACCAACCTCGTGTCTTTTATTTTAAGACCATCTTATATTATTAAAAGAAATTTAGTATTTGTATGTTAAACCTCGTGTCTTTTAGATTCATTTAAAATGTCGGGTTGATTTGATTTGGTGACTCGAGCAACTTTAATAGAGTTCACAACGAAGGTTGGGTTGGGTTGGATTGTGTTGTCGGATTATTATTTTTTTTTTTTAATTATTTTAAAAAAATTATAGGTCGGGGGAAGATAAGGGTTTAGGCCAAAAGCTTGAACCAACATACTTGGCCTCGAGCAAGGTCGAGTATGAGCCTAGCATTTTTCCAAATGAGACATGTTAAATGTAGGGGTGTACATGGTCCGAGTTGGATTGTGAGATTTTTTTGACCCAACCCAAAAGTTTAGGTTTGTTGGATTGGTAACCCAACCCAACCCTCTATTTTCGGGTTGGGTTCAGGTTGGGTTGTCAATTTTTTTTTTTTTAATTTTATTTATCCACAATTTATAATTATTCGGATACAATCTTAGATAAAAATATATTAAGATTTTACAAATAAACACAAACCAATCTATAATTGAGCGAAAATTGTAACATATTAACATAGTTCAACATTGTCATAAAACTAAAGACAACTCAATACTAACCTTTCTTTAGAATTGGATAAGGTAAGAAAAAGATGACGATAGATATGAAATTAAATAAACAATAAAAATAATTAGGGGTTAAAGTGGAAAGACATGAGGATAGACATGAAATTAAATAAACAATAAAAATAATTAGTTTAAAAATATATGTATTTAAATAAACAATAAAATTTACTAGGCGTCGAATTCGGGCGTGAATGTCCTTAGACATACTCAGTACTACTCAAGCAAATCCATTAATACAAAAGGATTCTTAATATATTTTATATATTTTTATTTGGCTCGGGTCAACCTAAAGGTTTTGACCACAAATTCAAAACTGAACCGATTTAGTTCGGGTTTAGAAAAATGAACCCAACCCTACCCGAAATGCTAATTTAACCCAACCCAACCCTTATAGTTCGGGTTGGGTTGGTCCGGGTTGTCGGGTTAAATGTACACCCCTAGTTAAATGCATACCCTGCCCTCGATCATGAAATTAAATATAAACAATAAAGTAATACCAACATTTCTTGAGAATTGGTTAAAAAAATCAATAAAAAATAACGAGCGAAAATTGTAACATACTAAAGACAACTAAATACCAACATTTCTTGAGAATTTGTTACAGTAACCTAAATATAGGATAGATCATGAAAGGTAAAGAAACATAATACAGAAGCATTCTTAATATATTTTATATATTTTTATTTGGTTTAGGTCAACTCAAAGGTTTTGACCACAAACTCAAAATCGAACCGATTTAGTTCGGGTTCAGAAAAATGAACCCAACTCTACCCGAAATGCTAATCCAACCCAACCCAACCCAACCCTTGGGTTGGTCTAGGTTGTCGGGTTGAATGTACACCCCTAGTTAAATGCATACCCTGCCCTAGAGGATTTGAGAGTTAGCTCGATTCAGTTTCCAAACCCTAATTTGAATGCCCAAGTTAGTTCATCCACACTCTTAGACTCATATCTTACTGCAATCGTATACTCTCTAACTTAAGCATCAAAGTATGTTCGACAACCATCATAACGATGTGCAAAGCTTCTCCTTTTGTAGGTCGTCGTCTTCTCCCTAAATCTATAAATTCACAGTTAAAGCTATGTGCAAGTCATATGTGTTACCTTATTCAGATTTTACCATCAATAGTTGGTGTCATCTATGGAGAGGGTAAAAGTATGTTTAAAGACGTGCACCCAATTTCGAAGGGACGAGTAAGAGATTGGTAGACATTAACTCTAACGAAGATGACTCCTACCGAGACCGCCATTCATGGAGGACACGGACAACAAGTCTCCACGGCCTCAACCACAAAAGTGTCGCTCCGAGGAGAAATACGAGATGAAGTTGGCAAAATAGACCAATGTCTAGCTTGTCTATATAGACCCTAGGTCAACAAAGTCCTTTGATCAAAGAGCATATGAGAAGGTTCACGATCCTACGAAAGGAAAGACTCCAATGGTAGAAAGCACGGGCAAGTCAAATTCTAAGCGGGAATTGACACTAGATACGAGAGGATGAGAAAGAGGTGAATATGTGATTTATTGATATGAGGAATTGACACTTGTTCGTAAAACATCTATTTATTTATTTTTAAATATTTAATTAAGATTTATTATTGAATTTGAATATATATATATTTAAAAAAATAGAGACTGTCCCCATTTTTTTGACCCTATTTTTTCGATTAAAATAGAGACGGTCCCCACATGCATGACATGTCTAATATGTTTAAAAAAAAATGTGACTTGAGTATTTAAAAATATTCAATAAATAGTCTCCCTGCTTGAGTAATAAAATGCAAACACAAGCAATCATGGTGGGACCTGTCCTTTTGTAGAACATTATGACCTTGGTCTCTACTTTTTAGTTCGGGTAAAATTGGATGTGGAGTAATTCTCTACACACAGCTCACACTCACGCTCATATACGTACTCCTTGACCTGACCTTCGATTAACGTACATTCACATTGTCAGAAGCTACGGAGAAAAAGGGGACGCATAATATAATGATGTACATAATATCATAGTATACACGTGACATACAAAATGCACGAGGTTCAACCAAGCCAATAGTAAAGTCCATTACTTAGTCGACATGTCGAAGTCACTACATTACTTTGATGCTAACTTAAAACAATTTCACCCGAGACTGAATTTGGCTCATCTAATTCGTATAAAACAATCTAAACTTAAATGCTCCTGAAGAGTTGAAAATAGTAAGAAATTGTCTTGAACGTATCATACTTGAGCCAGATCAGTTGGTCTCGAAAAGGTCCGAAAATATCAAACTCAAGTCGAATAAACCAAGAGGTCGAGCTAGAGCGAACACGCCCCCATTTTTTATATTAGAGTTGAACCCAAATCCACCGCTAGCAGATATTGTCCTATTTGGGCTTTCCCTCAAGTCGTCTGCAAGGGAAAGGTTTCCACACCCTTATAAATGGTATTTTGTTTCCTCCCCAACCAATGTGGGACATCACAATCCACCCCCCTTCGGGGCCCAACGTTCTCGCGGGCACTTATTCCTTTCCCCAATCGACGTGGGACCCCCTCCAAATCCACCCCCCTTTGGAGCCCAGCATCCTTACAGCACATCACCTCGTGTCTACCCCCCTTCGGAGAACAGCGAGAAGGCGGAGAGAAGGCTGACACATCGTTCAGTGTCTAGCTCTAATACCATTTGTAACGACACAGATCCACCGCTAGCAGATATTGTCCTCTTTGGGCTTTCCCTTTCAGGCTTCCCCTCAAGGCTTTAAAACGCGTCTGCAAGGGGAAGGTTTCCACACCATTATAAAGGGTGTTTTGTTCTCCCCCCAACCAATGTAGGACATCACACTAATTGATGTGTGACAACTTTTTATTATTTCTATTGTTTTATTTTACTTTAAAATTTTTTATTTTATTCTATTTATGAGTGATGAACGTGTTAACTAGATTAATAAACGATGATATTTTTTCCAGAGGTGTTCATGAGTTGGGTTGGGGTGGATTGAAAGTATCTTTTGAATCAATCCAAAAACTTCAGATGGGTTGGGTTGATGGTTCGAGCCACTCGAATAGAATTCACAACTCAATCCAACCCACTTTCTATTTTTTAGTTGGGCTGGGTTGAGTTGAATTGTCGAACTGTGGGATTCCCCATTTAGATGAAAAATGGAGGGAGTGGGAAACATTTTTTCACCATTAGATAAATGAGGTCGAAAGGTTGAGGATTGTCCCACATCAACTAATTTAGGGAATGGTCGGGTTTATTGGGTTTATAAGCAAGGAATACTATCTCCATTGGTACGATGCCTTTTGAGGAAGCCCAAAGCAAAGCCATGAAAGCTTATGCTCAAAGTAGACAATATCATACCATTGTGGAGAGTCGTGATTTCTAACATGGTATCAAAGCTATGCCCTGAACTTAGCCATGTCAATAAAATCCTCAAAATCAAAGGTGACTAAAGTGTCGAACAAATGGTGTACTTTGTTCGAAGACTCCAAAAGAGGAGTCGAGTCTCGATTAAGGGGAGGCTCTATAGCGTACTTTGTTCGACGAGAGGATCGTTGAGGATTGTCCCCCATTGGCTAATTTAGGGAATGATCGGGTTTATTGGGTTTATAAGCAAGGAATACTATATAAGGCCTTTTGAGGAAGCCCAAAGTAAAGCCATGAGAGCTTATGTTCAAAGTAGACAATATCATACCATTATAGAGAGTCGTGATTTCTAACATGGTATTAGAGTTATGCCCTAAACTTAGCCATGTCAATAAAATCCTCAAAGTCAAAGGTAAGTAAAGTGTAACAAAGGGCGTACTTTGTTCGAAGACTCCAAAAGAGGAGTCGAACCTCGAGTAAGGGGAGGTTGTTCGAGGGCTCCATAGGTCTCAGGGGAGGCTCTATAGCGTACTTTGTTCGAGTGGAGGATTGTCCCACATTGGCTAATTTAGGGAATGATCCGGTTTATTGGGTTTATAAGTCAGAAATACTATCTCCATTGTTACGAGGCCTTTTGAGGAAGCCTAAAGCAAAGCCATCAGAGCTTATGCTCAAAGTAGACAATATCATACCATTTTGGAGAGTCGTGATTTCTAACATGTTATCAGAGTCATGCCCTAAACTTAGCCATGTGAATAAAATTCTCAAAGTCAAAGGTGACTAAAGTGTCGAACAAAGGGTCGAAGACTCCAAAAGAGGAGTCGAGCCTCGATTAAGGGGAGGCTGTTCGAGGGCTCCATAGGCCTCAAGGGAGGCTCTATAGGAACTTTGTTCGAGGGAAAGATTGTTGAGGATTGTCCCACATTGACTAATTTAGGAAATGATCATGGGTTTATAAGTAAGGAATACATCTACATTGGTACGAGACCTTATAGGAAACCCAAAGCAAAGCCATGAGAGTTTATGCTCAAAGTAAACAATATCATACAATTGTGGAGAGTCGTGATTTCTAACATGGTATCAAAGTCATACCCTAAACTTAGTCATGTCAATAAAATCCTCAAAGTCAAAGGTGACTTAAGTGTCGAACAAAGAGTGTACTTTGTTCGAAGACTCCAAAATAGGAGTCGAACCCCGATTAAGGGGAGAGGCTGTTCTAGGACTCCATAGACCTCAACAAAGGGTGTACTTTGTTCGAAGACTCCAAAATAGGAGTCGAACCCCGATTAAGGGGAGACTGTTCTACGACTCCATAGGCCTCAACAAAGGGTGTACTTTGTTCGAAGACTCCAAAATAGGAGTCGAACCCCGATTAAGGGGAGACTGTTCTAGGACTCCATTGGCCTCAACAAAGGGTGTACTTTGTTCGGAGACTCCAAAATAGGAGTCGAACCCCGATTAAGGGGAGACTGTTCTACGACTCCATTGGCCTCAACAAAGGGTGTACTTTGTTCGGAGACTCCAAAATAGGAGTCGAACCCCGATTAAGGGGAGGCTGTTCTACGACTCCATAGGCCTCAACAAAGGGTGTAATTTGTTCGAAGACTCCAAAATAGGAGTCGATCCCCGATTAAGGGGAGACTGTTCTAGAACTTCATAGGCCTCAACAAAGGGTGTACTTTGTTCGAAGATTCCAAAATAGGAGTCGAACCCCGATTAAGGAGAGACTGTTCTAGAACTCCATAGGCCTCAACAAAGGGTGTACTTTGTTCGAAGACTCCAAAATAGGAGTCGATCCCCGATTAAGGGGAGACTGTTCTAGAACTTCATAGGCCTCAACAAAGGGTGTACTTTGTTCGAAGATTCCAAAATAGGAGTCGAACCCCGATTAAGGAGAGACTGTTCTAGAACTCCATAGGCCTCAACAAAGGGTGTACTTTGTTCGAAGACTCCAAAATAGGAGTCGAACCCCGATTAAGGGGAGACTGTTCTAGGACTCCATTGGCCTCAACAAAGGGTGTACTTTGTTCGGAGACTCCAAAATAGGAGTCGAACCCCGATTAAGGGGAGACTGTTCTACGACTCCATAGGCCTCAACAAAGGGTGTACTTTGTTCGAAGACTCCAAAATAGGAGTCGAACCCCGATTAAGGGGAGACTGTTCTAGGACTCCATTGGCCTCAACAAAGGGTGTACTTTGTTCGGAGACTCCAAAATAGGAGTCGAACCCCGATTAAGGGGAGGCTGTTCTACGACTCCATAGGCCTCAACAAAGGGTGTAATTTGTTCGAAGACTCCAAAATAGGAGTCGATCCCCGATTAAGGGGAGAGGCTGTTCTACGACTCCATAGGCCTCAACAAAGGGTGTACTTTGTTCGGAGACTCCAAAATAGGAGTCGAACCCCGATTAAGGGGAGGCTGTTCTACGACTCCATAGGCCTCAACAAAGGGTGTAATTTGTTCGAAGACTCCAAAATAGGAGTCGATCCCCGATTAAGGGGAGAGGCTGTTCTACGACTCCATAGGCCTCAACAAAGGGTGTACTTTGTTCGAAGACTCCAAAATAGGAGTCGATCCCCGATTAAGGGGAGACTGTTCTAGAACTTCATAGGCCTCAACAAAGGGTGTACTTTGTTCGAAGATTCCAAAATAGGAGTCGAACCCCGATTAAGGAGAGACTGTTCTAGAACTCCATAGGCCTCAACAAAGGGTGTACTTTGTTCGAAGACTCCAAAATAGGAGTCGAACCCCGATTAAGGGGAGACTGTTCTAGGACTCCATTGGCCTCAACAAAGGGTGTACTTTGTTCGGAGACTCCAAAATAGGAGTCGAACCCCGATTAAGGGGAGGCTGTTCTACGACTCCATAGGCCTCAACAAAGGGTGTAATTTGTTCGAAGACTCCAAAATAGGAGTCGATCCCCGATTAAGGGGAGAGGCTGTTCTACGACTCCATAGGCCTCAACAAAGGGTGTAATTTGTTCGAAGACTCCAAAATAGGAGTCGATCCCCGATTAAGGGGAGACTGTTCTAGAACTTCATAGGCCTCAACAAAGGGTGTACTTTGTTCGAAGATTCCAAAATAGGAGTCGAACCCCGATTAAGGAGAGACTGTTCTAGAACTCCATAGGCCTCAACAAAGGGTGTACTTTGTTCGAAGACTCCAAAATAGGAGTCGAACCCCGATTAAGGGGAGACTGTTCTAGGACTCCATTGGCCTCAACAAAGGGTGTACTTTGTTCGGAGACTCCAAAATAGGAGTCGAACCCCGATTAAGGGGAGGCTGTTCTACGACTCCATAGGCCTCAACAAAGGGTGTAATTTGTTCGAAGACTCCAAAATAGGAGTCGATCCCCGATTAAGGGGAGAGGCTGTTCTACGACTCCATAGGCCTCAACAAAGGGTGTAATTTGTTCGAAGACTCCAAAATAGGAGTCGATCCTCGATTAAGGGGAGACTGTTCTAGAACTTCATAGGCCTCAACAAAGGGTGTACTTTGTTCGAAGATTCCAAAATAGGAGTCGAACCCCGATTAAGGAGAGACTGTTCTAGAACTCCATAGGCCTCAACAAAGGGTGTACTTTGTTCGAAGACTCCAAAATAGGAGTCGAACCCCGATTAAGGGGAGACTGTTCTAGGACTCCATTGGCCTCAACAAAGGGTGTACTTTGTTCGGAGACTCCAAAATAGGAGTCGAACCCCGATTAAGGGGAGGCTGTTCTACGACTCCATAGGCCTCAACAAAGGGTGTAATTTGTTCGAAGACTCCAAAATAGGAGTCGATCCCCGATTAAGGGGAGAGGCTGTTCTACGACTCCATAGGCCTCAACAAAGGGTGTAATTTGTTCGAAGACTCCAAAATAGGAGTCGATCCCCGATTAAGGGGAGACTGTTCTAGAACTTCATAGGCCTCAACAAAGGGTGTACTTTGTTCGAAGATTCCAAAATAGGAGTCGAACCCCGATTAAGGAGAGACTGTTCTAGAACTCCATAGGCCTCAACAAAGGGTGTACTTTGTTCGAAGACTCCAAAATAGGAGTCGAACCCCGATTAAGGGGAGACTGTTCTAGGGCTCCATTGGCCTTAGGGGAGGCTTTGTAGGCCATGAGAGTTTATGCTCAATGGACAATATCTCTAGGGTTCCATTGCCCTCGAGGGAGCCTCTGTAGGCCATGAGAGTTTATGCTTAAAGTGGACAATATCATAACACGGGACGTCTCCATCGAGCCATATCCACAAATGGGTGTGCCCCACATCATTATTAAATGAATAATGAGAGCAATAATTTGGGTTTTGGCGTTTGGACGCGGAGCCTTCAACTCCCACCTTCTCCACGTTCTCTACTAAGCTATTTAATCCCTTTTTTTTGGTCTCTAATATCTTGATCCTCGTCTACTGTGTGCAAGGAATAGATAAGACTGGTGCCGAAGTTTTTTGCCTTCTTCTCCGATCTCTTACAGGTAAACGTGTCTAAATTCCATTTTCCATCCCTTTTTTTCTGCTTTTTGTATCAACCGATTGGTAGATTCATGAATAATTTCTGTTTCTGTTCATCTTTCGCTTCTGATTCAGTTCCGTTTTAGCTTAGCATCTCAATCGCGAATTAATTCCTTGCCCTTCAGCTTTTCGGTTTTCGTTTTCATCCAGAGTTTATGAACTTTTACACGGATCGTTACTTTTATTCTATTGTTATGTAGTTTTAGGCACTGGATCTTTTTTTTTTGTTTCTCGATTTGTTTGATTTCCGTGGTAATTCAGTGGAGATTGTGTTATACTTTCGTGAGTGAGATTTTGGTACGTTCATATTTTGCAGATTGTTGAGGACGTTTTTCTATTTGAAATTCTCTCTGTATTAGCGCTGTTGCTTAGAACAGATCTTTGGTAAATGGGGTCGGAAGGGCCTCCATCGGTTATCATTCATGTAACGGGGTTTAAGAAGTTCCATGGAGTTTCTGAGAATCCAACTGAGGCGGTAGTGAACAATCTCATGAAGTATATGGAGAAGAATGGTTTGCCTGAAGCTCTAACTCTTGGGAGTTGCAGCATTCTTGAGACTGCCGGACGTGGAGCTCTTGATGCGCTGTATAAAACTTTGCAATCTGCAGTAGAGGGGAAGGGCTCTGAACCCACTAATTCCAGAAGAATCATCTGGGTTAGCTATTCCTGCACCTACCTCAATCCTTAAGTTCAGGATGCATTAATCTGTGTTCATTTGCCATTTCCTTCGCTTAACTGTGATTTATGACAAAAGAAACTGCAAATCTTAAAGTGGAACTTACTCAAGTTTGTGCGTTGCATCATGTTAAGACTGTTCTGTGTGATGACTTACTAATTGTTACTGTTCTTGCTTCAGCTTCACTTGGGAGTTAATAGTGGTGCTTCGAGGTTTGCTATCGAACGTCAAGCTTTTAACGAAGCCACTTTTCGTTGTCCTGATGAAATGGGATGGAAGCCTCAGGTATATAATTTGGTTAATCTGTGTTTATCTCTTAATCTTGCGGGTTTAGTTTGCATCTATTTTTCTGGGAGTTTGATCATTTGGTATTTTACTTTCATCTACTGCAGAAAGAACCAATTGTACCAGAGGATGGTGAAATTTCACGTACACGAGAGGTAGGATGAAATTTATGTCTTTTGGAGGCGATTTTTCTGAGTATATTAGAACTTTTAGGGAATGCCTTAGTGCTTGAGTTGTTTTTCTGCGTTGAGAACCAGATTTTGCTTCTCTTTTACAAAATACAGAGGCTGAGATATCAGCATCTGTTGAAATTTGAGGGTTAGTCGGCTCCTATGAAGCAAGAACACTTTGGTTAGGATTTGAACATATTGAACACTCTAATTCTTTGATATTTGTCAAACATGTATAAAACAACATTGAGAGAGCACTTGAAACACATATATACAACACTTATCAAACACATTGCACTAGTTGAACACCAAAGTTTTTTTAGTTTAACCGTATGTGGGGAAAGGATTTGAACATTTGATCTCTTAGTCGAGAATATATGTTTTAACCAGTTAAGTTATGCTCAGGTTAGCATTTATTGAACACATTATGGGGTGGAGATTTGAACCTCCGATCTCTTGGCTGATGACATATGCTTTAATGCTCATGTTGACACTTATTGAACACATTACAGGAGCAATGTTTTATGAGTATATGTTTTAGGAACGGATCTTTGATAATAGTTAATTATCTTTTACTAAAAGCATGCATTCGTGAAAATATTGAAATGTATGACAATATTCAAATGTAATTCATCTCATTGTGTCCCAGTTGTGTGTTGTCTGTGTCCATTCTCTTCTGAAGTTGGTGGTACAACATCAAAACGTTTTAATGAATTGCATCATTTCGGGGGGGTATTGTGAGATCCCACATCGATTAGAGAGGGGAATGAGTGCCAGCGAGGACGCTGAGCCCGAAATGGGGTAGATTGTGAGATCTCACATCTATTGGAGAGAGGAACGAGTGCCAGCGAGGACGCTAGCCTCGAAGGGGGTGGATTGTGAGATCCCACATTGATTGGAGAGGGGAACGAAACATTCTTTACAAGGATGTGGAAACTTCTCCCTAGCATATGCGTTTTAAAACCTTGAAGGGAAGCACGGAAGGAAAAGTCCAAAGAAGACAATATCTACTAATGGTGCTAGCGGTGGGCTTGAGCTGTTACACAGATGGCATAATCTTTGATTTGTAAAAGTCTAGCACCCTTTCAGCTGGTTCTTATTACTATCATTGATGGTCTTAAATTCTTGAAGCATATCTTGAATGTGTTTTCTTCTTTTCCTGATTTCTTACCCAACTCTGGCTTGCAGACTTCTCTTCCAGTGGAGGAAATAACCAAGACACTGGCAAAGAAGGGATATGAAGTGATGACTTCAGACGATGCTGGTCGGTTCGTGTGCAATTACGTGTACTATCATTCCCTCCGCTACGCAGAAGAGCACGGGACCAAATCGTTATTTGTTCATGTTCCTCTCTTCTTAACTATAGATGAAGATACCCAGATGCAATTTATTGCTTCCTTGTTAGAGGTACTTGCATCTTCAAGTTATTAGGCTTCCAATGTATAGGAGGAGGGTGTATTGGGGTGATGCTTGTTTATCAAAATGCTTGAATAAACCAAATAATAATATGCTTCAAGGGCTAATATATGTATTTCAAAATATGTTATCCATACTCGAGATGATTTCGACTACTCGTCTGAGATCAATAACATTTGGAGCCTTCGATGCCTCGTTTATGAATCAAAAGTTAAGTTTGATCAGTTGTTTGCTTAATTTCTATATCGACTCTCCTCATATTACATTATGTCATTCGATCATGATATTACATTATGTCATTCTATCATGATGATCTCAAGAAGCTATGAAAGATTTAGAGTGACATCAAATCTTTGAATAAATGATTCAACGACGTGTAGAACTCGGAATGATTTATAGGTTCATAAACAATGATGGATGTTGTTTAAAATTCAGAATGATTTGAAGATTCGTAACAATCCGAACGCAAAAGTTTTGTTTTTATGTAGCTTTGAACTATTGATTAAATTTGTGCAGGACTAAAAAGATAGAACATGTTCTTAAGATTGGTAAAGACGGTCACTTTCCCAATTAGATTAGTTATTTGTCCTACATGGTCATTTTTTAGTGGGAAAATGAGAACATTATAGATTTTTTTTTCTCTAGTTTCTAGTTTATGATGTAAAATTATTTTTGTAGGATTTAAACAATCGTTCGAGAACAAGAAAGCGAAGAACCGCTCGCTGCCTTTTCTTCCCGAGTCACATGTGCTAGTAGCCTAGGAGAAGAGAAGCAAGCTACCTTCGCCTACCCCCATATCTATGGCAATGGTCAAAGCTGGTAAGCATGGTAACTGTATCTAAGGCCGGAGCCGGCACTCCGTGTTCGAGATAGGTTCCGCTCTGACGTACGCCCCACCTCACATAGAAGAAGGGGAACCCCTTCAATAGAATCGAAGAACCCGTGTGGGTGGGAGGGGATTGAATCATTCATTCATCGGATACGTCTTCTTCCGTGATCCATTTCATGTCAACTTTAATTAGTTAGAAAAAGAAAATGTCGACTTTATAAAGGGAGCCCCATGAGTTTCTTCTTCGTATTGCGAGCATTATAGATCTTCTAGTCTATAAAAGGTTCAAGTCCTTCTCTGAAGAAGAAATGTGCCGGTAATCAGACGCCGCCACTTGGCTTAGTAGAAAGAGGATGAAAGTTTTCCACCTACTCCGAGAAAGGGGGTTCGATCGAAACAGAATTGTTGGTTCAGGGGCATTTTGATTTCTCGTGATTCTAGTCGATACCGTATAAGAGCTGACCTACGAAACAAAACCTCACGACAATGTCGTGTCTTTCCTAGTACCTTCTGATGTTTAAGTTAGAACTAGAAGTAGTGATACAAAATAAGGCATCTTAATCATACAAGGACTTGATGCTTATCCAAGATGACAACAAAATAGAGCTGCATTAAATGAACTCATTTGCAACTCATGTTTTATTAAAGATAAGTCCAGTTTCGTTTATGTAACTAGTATCTCAAGTTACTTCAAACTACTTCAAGTGGAGCTTTAATTACTCTTGAACAGGTTAGCTTGTTAGAATATTATTCTCGGTAGTGACATTTCATTATATGTTTTCAATTTTGTAGTATAAATTTTAAGGTTTTAAATTATAATTTATCTAATGACCATTATGATATTGAAGGGCATGAGAGTCACAACTTTTAGTTGGCTTCAGATTACTCTATGGTTTATTTTCAAGACTAATAATCATTCACGTTGTTTTACCATTAAAATTTTAGTTATTTTTTCAAAGTTCTCGTCCTTTTCTAAAACCTTGTATTTTATAAGATAATGAGTTCGTTCATTATGCTATATTAATTGGTTGTCTATTGTTTTAGTTTAAAATCTTTCAATTGAGCACGGTGACCCAATCCTCAATGACATAAATCGAGCCTAATTATACATTTAATTAAATTATTTTATATGTTGGAACCATGATGGTGTGGCAAGAAAAGCACTTTGCAATGGAAAAGCTTCGTTCAAAGTAACTTAAGACCGAACACTCCCCATGTTAGTGATAGCATTAAAGCTTGCCACCATGGTGGATTCAACCAGGGAACAAAGGAATTAAAAGGAGAAAACTCTGATTCCATACATTTCCTTTCGAAAAAGAAGAATCAAATGAAATACGAACAACCACGTAACAAAGGAGAGGAGCTAAGACGCTTTACCTCATTCAATCAGTCCAAAACGGAAGATGAAAACACCTATTTATTTATCTCGTGAAAGAATAGTGAAACCCGAGTGAAAGAAGTCCAGGAGCGAAGCAGCTTTACCGACAGGTTCAGGAGCGAAGCAACTCGACTGTAAAGGAGAGGAGCTGATCATCCAGCCGCTTTACCGAGTGCTTGGCCACAGGGTCCTCTGGGCAAGGGAAAGTGGTTTTAAAATATAATCCAAACAAGAATGTATATGCATTATGGGCCCTTCTGGTCTGAGGGTGTGGGGGCAAAGAAAAGATGTGAGTGAGGAGCAGAAAGAAGATGAAAGTCCATGTTCATAAAAGTGTACACGAGGAAGTAGATACATCATATCATATCATCATCATCATCTGCACGTCGAGGGCAGCCGGACCAAGAGATCCGCTGCCAACTTCACCTTAACTACATCCAAATCCTAATACACATTAAAACACCCGAACCCGAATTCGATACACATGGAACATTAGATATAGAGAGAGTTGTTACCCATTCATTAAGAACATATCTAGATCTGCTCTTTCAAAACAAGGTAGAAGTAGGTAAGGTAATACAGAGATATACTCATAGCAGCAAACAGAAGGAATAGCACAGACTGGGACGCCGTAGCCTTTCGTTGTCAACACGACACCACCCGTGAAATGGTTACGTTTCTAATCAAATTCACAACCCAGGAAATGGACACTGTTTTCTTGCATGTTCTGGTATCAATTTCCCCGATATCTCAACAGCCACACCCTTCAATTCTAGTCAAATGAAAGTCACATGGATAATTAGAGCATGTCTACTACAACAATTGGATAGAAATAAATTATTTGTGACTATACCATTAGCCTTAAAGTTGAATAGCGGTGGAAGGAAGCGTCCATTGGGCAGTCGGGTATTCGGATCACGAAGCTCATCAAAAAATTGATGAGTCAAGGCATCCAACTGTATCATATGTCACATGGAATTAGTTAATTCATATGTCACTGTATCATAAAGACAACAATGATTTCAACCATGGTATCCCAAAGGGCTAAAAGTCAGAAGATTGATGATATCAGATTCAATTTCAGAGGTCCTTTTCAGGTGTAAATACTTATATTGTTCAACAAGACGACAACCCATATAAAGATCACTTTTTGATAGCCACCTATTCCTTCTTATTTATTCATGTATATTCACAACTAAGTCTAAATCTGATAGAAGGAACCATTTTATAGAAGCGAGTCCCCTCCAATCAATGTAAAACAGACTATGTAACAGCTCAAACCCACCGCTAGCAGATATTGTCCTCTTTGAGCTTTCCTTTTCAAGTTTCCCCTCAAGGTTTTTAAAACGCGTATGCTAGGGAGAGGTTTCCACACCCTTATAAAAAATTGCTTTGTTCCCCTCTCCAACCAATGAGAGATCTTACAATCTACCCCCCCCCCCCCCCCCCCCTCCCTCCCTCTAGACCCATCGTCCTCACTGGCACTTGTTCCTTTCTTCTCCAACCAATGTGGGATCTCACAATCCACCACCCTTCGGAACCCAGCGTCCTAGCTGGCACTTATTCCTCTCTCCAATCGATGTGAAATCTTATAATTCACCCCTCTTCGAGGCCCAGCGTCATCGCTGGCACTCATTCCTCTCTCTAATCAATGTGGGATCTCACAATCCACCCCCGAACGTCCTCACTGGCACACCGCCCGATATCTGACTCTGACACCATTTGTAACAACTCAAACCCACCGCTAGCAGATATTGTTCTCTTTGAGCTTTCCCTTTCGGGTTTCCTCTCAAGGTTTTTAAAACGCGTATGCTAGGGAGAGGTTTCCACACCCTTATAAAAAATGTTTCATTCCCCTCTCCAACCGATATGGGATCTCACACACTACCATCAGAATTTTAAAGCAAATCAAGATAATAGCCGAACCAGTATATCTAACTTTCTTTCATTTCATCTGAAAGCGCAAATACAAATACAGACATTATGCATTAGCATGGCAAGCCTGCTGTGAGACCAGATACATACCGCTGAGCACCTTAGGTTAGGAGAGTATTGCAATAGTCTAGACACAAGGTCAACAGCTTCCGGTGGCATACGTTTGTGAAATATCTGCATGATAAGTTAATGCTTAAATACATAGATCAGAAAAAGCAACAAATAACTACATATGCATACAACATTTCCACATGCAATTACCTTGTGCCATGGATGGGCTTTAATTTGAGGGAATTTATACTCCGTATAATTGGGATTCATGCATTTAATTTCTTCTCTGGTAGGAGTGCCCAAAACCTACAAAACCAGTTCTATTATATACAAAAGGTACAAAAAGCTTAGAAGACCACTTAAGGATGAAGTAAAAAACCCAGAGGGAAAATGTAAATATCCTCACGCTCGCAACATTAAAAGAGCGGTTTTGTGTTATCCAATAAAACTACCTTAATGATTTCAACAAGCTGGTCAACTCCACTCTCCCCAGGAAAAAGAGGCTGATACAAATAAATAAATAAATATTTAGTTCCCATAAAAACTCATACAAAAAAAAAAAAAAAAAAAACATTCAAAATCGCAAACAGACGCAATCAACTACCTGACCAAGCAATAGCTCAGCAAGAACACAACCTGCAGACCATATATCAATTGCTGAAGTATACTCTGTAGCTCCAAAAATAAGCTCAGGAGCTCTGTAGTATCTTGAACAGATGTAGGATATATTTGGCTCCCCTTTCACCTGTATACCAAAATGAAGATAATAGTATCGACTTGGTCAGACAACAGTAAAGCCCAATGATCTTTTTTTCGTGAAAAAGAAGAACATACCAGGACTTTTGCACTCCCAAAATCACATAGTTTAACCTGGTGAGTATGTGGGTTCACCTGCATAAATGGATAAAAAAGAAAAAACAAATTAGGTACATAGGTAACAGGAGCAAATAATGAAGAACCATAACTCTTGCTTTTCTCAGCTTACCAAAAGGTTTTGAGGTTTAATGTCCCGGTGGCACACCCCAATACAGCGGTGGATATATGACAATGCTCTGAAGATCTGTGAGAATATTATTTAGAGAGAGATATAAAACTTAACCAATGTACGCTGCACCGCTAATGGGTAACACCACTTTTATTCCGCATGATGTAGACTTTCAACATCATTAACTAACTGGCCAACATTAAATTTATTGAAAAGATATCCAGAAGAACAATACCTGGTACATGTAAAGTTTTACATAGATCAGTGGCATCCTTTGATTCAACTTGTTGTAGTGCTTTATCACCCTATGAACTGTTTCCGGGACATACTCAAGAACAAGGTTGAGATACAGTTCATCCTTTTCGGTGGTTGAGAAGAAGCAATGCTTTAACGCGACAACATTTGGATGATCAAGAAGCCGCATAGTTTGCAGCTCACGGTTCTTGTACCTTTTGTCTTGGAGAACCTTCTTTATAGCCACAGTTTCCCCAGTCTCTAAGCACTTTGCCTAAACAAGATACAGAAAGTGATAAAGGCATACACAAAGTACACATCCCCGATATCTGAAAAAACCTGAATGTAATTTTTTTAAAAACATAAAAGGTAAAAAGTTGCCATCAGCTGGTGAAAACATTACCTGAAACACGACTCCAAATGATCCATGCCCGACAGCACGTTCTGCCATGTAGCTGATTGTCTGCATTGAAATACCAAGTACCATTAAAGGCACAACAAACAATGACTAACGATAATAGGTAGCGAATCCAGGCCAACTACATAACAATTTATGTTTCAAGTTCAAGACATAAATACAAAATGTATAATGAATCTCAGTACTTAGAAACAGAGAGGAATGACCAACATATGATATAAATGATGATCAAGCAATCTACAAGAACTTTCACACTAGATAATGTTGGTCAGCCCACTCAGACAGTTGATATTCTTAAAATGAAGGTGATAAAAGGAAGAATTGAATATTATGCATATTTCATACCTGCTTTGGGTAGCCATTTCGACCACCAATTGTTGTCACAATAATATGGCCTGTCTCTGTCCCATTGCCATCGACAACAGTTGCTTCCACTTCCTATGTCATTGTTTCAACACATGAGAACTCATGGAAAAGACCACGAACGAATATGAAAACTAATTCATGTAAATGATAACGATTAGAAATGAAGCTTAAGAGCATAAGAAGATGCAAGCATACCTTGTCATCTCTAATTTTCATGTCATTCATCTCTTCGGGTAACCTATCAACACCAGCAGCATTATGACCAGCTGGTTCTCTCAAACTTGAGGTAGAAACAACACCCATAGAAGCCATTTCTTGAAATTGCCACGAGCTTTCTTCAGTGAATGATCCTTATAAAACTAATCATTCACCTGTTCATATGAAATCAGATAAGCCAACTTGTTCACATACCTTCATTCCAATAACATCTACCGCATTACTCAATCCTTTCGTCTCAATATCTGTGAAATATTAATATGATCTCATCAACAATTTAACCCTGGTTTGGAAGAATAACTCTTACTTCAAAACGATTTAGACTTAGTTTATCCCACTGCACTTTCCTGGATGTTCACAACTCATAAAACCCAGAAGAAAAACACTACGCTAACTCGGGCACATGAATCCACAGAATGGTTAGCTTTATATTCGTTGACCATTTTGAAGAAAACGAAACCAAGGACCCAAAAGGTGTTCATATCTATTCATTCTCTCGCGTCTAAATAGTTTTGGCTCAAACCATTTTTCATCCAAACCAACTCTAAACGGTAAAAGAACCCTCTCAAGAAATCCACCACAGAAACAAAATGTGATCTGAGCAGAAACAGGGGCATAGGTCAACATATACAGTAATCGGAGAAAAAAAAAAAAAACACACAATCTGTAGGGGAATAGAACTCGAAGCTAAAGACTCGGTCATAGGAAATCAAATAGAATATATACAATATTTGATAATTAACGCATCAATCCCGTCGGAAACTGCTGCAACAATCATAGGACGACAAACGAAGAGAAAAGCATAAGAGAAAGAAAAACATCAACAAGTGGATGATCCAGAAAAGTGACTCAAAATGATCCAACACAGGAACAGCAGCACGATCCAGGTAAAGAAGAGCCATTGAAAGAACAAAAAAAAAAAAAACAAGAAAAAATTTGAAAATATAATAAAGAGAAGAAACTCGTTACCGATCGAATCTAAAATTTGGAGACATGGAGGAGAAAACGGGGGGAAATCAAAGGGTGAGATCCGCAAAGAGAGTTTGTTGTAGGGCGAGCGATGCGAAGAACAGGGTATTCCCTTTTGGATTTTTCGTTAGGAGAGAGAGAGAGAGAGAGAGAGAGAGAGAAGGAAAGGGAGAGTTTTTAGTTTATTGCAATGTTGTGGTATGTGCTATAATGCGCCAAATACGTGTCCTCTCATTTATTTATTTATCTATTTATTGCAAATTTAATTATTAATTAAGAAATTAATTAATTAATTATATTTCTTCTCACCATTCAACCTTCCTTTACTTTCACCTCTTACCTCCTTTTCCCAATTAATATGCAAGGGCATATTTGTCATTTCATAGGCTTTGTTCTCGGAGTTAAAGGGCTATTTTGTGCAGGAACGCCCAACAGGTTTGTCGTGCTGCTATGATATAACTGTTAGAAATCACGACTCTCCACAATGGTATGATATTGTCCACTTTGAGGATAAGCTCTCGTGGCTTTGCTTTGAGCTTCCCCAAAAGGTCTCGTACCAATGGAGATAGTATTCCTCACTTATAAACCCATGATCATTCCCTAACTTGGCTAACGTAGGACTCACTCCCAATAATCCTTAACAATTCTCCCCTCGAACAAAGTACACTATCCCCTGAGGCTTATGGAGCTCTCGAATAGCCTCCCTTAATCGAGGCTCGACTCCTATCTCTGGAGCCCTCAAACAAAGTACACTCTTTGTTCGACACTTTAGTCACTTTTGATTACACCTTCGAGGCTCACAATTCTTTGTTCGATATTTGAGGATTCTATTGACATGGCTAAGTTTAGGGCATAGCTCTGATACCATGTTAGGAATCACGACTCTCCACAATGGTATGATATTGTCCACTTTGAGCATAAACTCTCATGGCTTTGCTTTGGGCTTCCCCAAAAGGCCTCATACCGATGGAGATAATATTCCTCACTTATAAACCCATGATCATTCCCTAAATTAGCTACTGTGGGACTCACTCCCAATAATCTTCAACAGTAACGTGCAGTCGTCCCGAGGCAGTAGGATGTATGGTATAGGGCTCCCTAAGTTATCGTATGCGATCGTCTCACACCTAATGATGTGTTTTAATTTTGGCATATGAAATTACAATAATAGGCATCCTTTGGAGGTAGCCAAAAGGTCCCTTGGAAAGTAAGGCATGGGGCTAAAAATGGAAAATTGAAAAGACAGGAGCAAATTGATGTCTAGAAATAGAAGTAATGTAGAGGTGGGGAATGGCAGAAGGCCAACATTTGCATGAAACCAAAGGAGAGATACAAAGACATGTGAAGATTAGGTCTTGACCTACTTACTCCCTACCACTTCAAAATGGACTTCAAAATGTGGTTGAATAGCCTTAACAAGAATTCTGTTTCACCCGTAACAAGGGTTCGTGAAAATCTTTCTTGTATAGATAATCTTTCATCTTCATCTTCTAGAAACCGAAATCGAATCCATCAAACTTCTTAATTTCGATCTTTAAGTTTTCCATCTCCACAGATAGTAGTGAATCCCGTCTAGCTCTGATACCAGTTGTTAGGATTGCACAACAACACACATACTCAAGCATGTATACGAGAGAGCTATCTAAGTGATATATATATAACTGTCTATCATTAGTCACGTAACAATGATTGGACATTTTTCTTGGAGCAAGAAAATCACTCCGAAATTGTTTCATCATCCATCATCCCAATACGTGAACTTCATAAACCAACACTGATTAGAAAATTGAGCTGAGTGTCATGATCATGCTTGTCCAAAGCATGTTGCTTATGGTCGCATGACAAATGTTCTAGTCTTACTTGTTCGAGTCGATTGACAGGGACGTCAACCAATTGAGTGGGGGAGAATGTCACGGTCATGCATGTCCAAGGCGTGTTGTCAATGGCCGCATGACGGATATCCCGATCTTGCTTGTCCACGATGTGTTGTCCATGGTTGCATGCCCATTACAAACCCCTTTTACATGCTTTCATCCTCGATAGGTTTTTACCATTCCATATTCGGTTAGTATGAGGGTGCATGACCATTCACCAAAATCGTGTCTACACCTGCAAGGGCTAAAATGCCTCAAAATTTATTATAGGGGATATGACTAGTTGTCAACTTCTTCCTACCCGATAGTTATATGCAATAAGTCGTCGTTGTTGCCTTTTTGCTATGATTCCCATATAACACCATTTCCAATTTCTCAAATCTTGCTTTATAAACTCTCTTTTGAAATCTCTCTACCCGTCTTCTAAAACTTTTTTCTTGAATCGAGGCCACAAGCTCGAACATACGTCGTTTAGCCGTAGGCGACGCAAAAACAAATAGACTTAAATCATTAGTTGCTAGGTAGTGAGTGCCGCACAATCGCACGTCCGCTGCCATTAAAGTGCGATTGTGACACTGAGCTAGGTCATCTAAAATTTTCACCCACCACGGTCTTAAACAGTAAACATAAATTGCAATAATAAAACAATATTTTTGTAACACCAATCATTTAAAGCAGCAATGGCCTTCACCAAGCGAAAGTAGAGTGAGTTATGTCTTTCTCTATTATCTCCTTTGGATTGACCTTCCATTGGAGGAATGACAAGGGCGGACAAGACTTTAAGCGCACCCATTTGGGAGTTGTCTTGACCTTACCCTCAAAAGAACTACCCGACGACACCTTTACAATACCTATTGTGTAAAGGCCCCCACAAACTGTCCTACGATCCTCATCGAGCCTCTCTCAGTGCACTCCAAGTGTCCATTCAAGAGAGCAATGACACAGGGGTCGAGACAACGCAAGACAAGAGGAAAGATGCCTAAAACAATTGAGATCATACATTAAAATGTGGCTAAAAAGAATGAACAACAATATATAATTTCTAGATCAAGTTGTAAAATTACAAGGCTTCCTTCAAACAACCACCCACCTCAAGAAAAACAATGCCAAAATCAAAGTTGAATAACCAAACAAAATCCATATAAATGGCCAATGTTCTTGCAACAATTCTACCCAAATCTAGGGGTGACATATAGACAACACAATATATTAAGAAAAATAAAATAACATCTTATGTATATATTCCCTATAACAGTGACAACCTCTCAACAAGGGCAAAAATTATTGTTAAAAGACAGAGATAATCTATCTGGCAACAAATTTATGAAGCAGCCGTTGCTTCCTGGAGCCCGTCGTTGAAGCTAAATTCGTGTCATGGCGTCCAGTAAAATCTTCCATTGTTTTTCGAGACAACGTGCTTCTTATGCCAAACTCTATCCTGCTAAATTTAAGAACTGCATTAAAAGAAAGAAACCATATGGCTTTCATTGGTCACGTAAAAAATTGTTTCATCATCCGTCATCCCAATACATGAACTTCAAAAACGAACACAATCGATAACTATGATTCCATGTTGATAAGAAAATTGAGCTAAGTCATCTGAAATTTTCAGCCACCAAGGCCCAGAACAGTAAAAATAAATTGCAATAAGTGGATATGCCATAATAGAACTATATGTTTGTAACACCAACACTTTAAAACAGCAATTGCCTTGATAGCTCAACTCTACCTTGGCCTGGTGAAGGACATTTACGAAAACAAAAAAGAACAAGAATAAGTAGTAATAATAATAAAAGAAATAAAAAGGGAATCATTCCTCGTATTCCAACTTTAAAAAGCAGATAAGTTTACTTCACAGTTGAGATCATATGCTCAATGCTATTAGAAGAGAACTTTTAGGACAGTGAAATACCCATGGGAAAGGTGTAGGCTTTAATTGTTTATGCTGCTGGCTACTGGTTTTGAGACTTCTGAATGAACCTACTTTCTGATGGCATATGGTGACCAATAGCATATATGGGATTCACGTGACAAGTTGGCTCATGGGCAATTCTCATCTCTTGTGGAATTTTAAGGATGCTAAGGTGGAATCTAAGTTTAAATAGAGTTCTCGACGTAAGGGAGGTCATAGGAGTGTCAAGGTTCGATACTGGTAACTTCCACGGTGAATCACAAGGCTTTACAATGGCTTAACTGGGAAACTCGTTTCTTGGTATTGATGATTTCTTTATTTTTATATAAAAACATCAAGAAAATTAGATTCCAAAGAGAAACAAGAACAGCCTAAGGGAGAAAAGGGAAGTTGGTCCGTTGGGCTGTGACTGTGCTGGTTGGTGGCACTTCAGAGAAGAGAAAAGTTGCCGCCAACCATAGGAAGGAGAGGGGCAAAGTTAAAAACATATTAAAATTTAATTGGGCAGTCAATCGGTCCGTTAGTGTCAATCGGTCCGTTAGTTTGAGCCTTAATTGGGCACACCAACCACCCACCGACCGCATAACTCATAAAACCAATCGACTGAAGTCGGTCGACTCGATTTTTCTGGTTTGATTTGTTCCCCTAATGTCGACGATATGACAAATTAGCCCTATCAAGTTAAGCAACTTAAATTTGATCCAACGTTTCACTCTTCCACAAATGAACTGCCACAAAACAACCAAAAAGGTTTAACCTACTTGGACATTTTCATCTCTCAGACAGAACCATTCACAAAAGAGATATTTACCAAACACCAAGAGTAAGATCAGTAAGAAAAACCCTCAGATGAACTCGAATACGAAACATAACTCCTCTTGAAGACAAAAAGGCCCACAAAATCCGTCGTTTTCCTAATCAGATAAATGATGTCAGAACTCCAACGAAAGAGAAAAAGAGCTCCCCAATGAAAAGGGACAACTACCATCGAATGAAACCTCATAGGAGCTATATCTCAACCACTTATCCTCCAAAAATGGATATCTCTCCCACCACCTGTTCAACAGAGAACGAGTTGAGAAAAAGAAAGGGAGCTCTTCCACGAGACTCTGGAAGTGTTAATAGCCTCACCCATGATCAATCAAAAGGGCAATACAATATTGCTTGCAATGATCTTATACCATAAGGTGTTGGACTCAAGAGAGAATGACACGACCATTTAGCCAGAAATGCCTTGTTTTGGGCCCTTAAGTTTCCTAAGTCCAATCCCCAGAGATCCACGGAATCCTTCACCACCTCCCACCTCACCCGATGAGACAATTTCCCTTCCTCAACCCCCTCCCCTCCCCACCCCCAATAAGAAATCCTTCATAAGCTTCTCAAATATCTTAGTGGTTGAACCAAGGATCCCAAACATTGACAAAAAGTAGATAGGGTAAGACTGGAACAGACTAAATGGTTATCCTTTGGTAGTTTCCTCTTGTTAGTTAGTTGTTGGTTCAATGGTTAGACTTGTTGGTTATTGAAGTTCCTGATCGATTAGAAGTTCCTATCCACCCCACAAAAGGAAGTTCTATTCAAAAAATTATCCAAAACCCCTCTATCATAGAACTCAATAATAACTTCCAAAGATCGTCCTTAAGACGAGCAGGAAAAAAAAAGCCTTAGAAAGCTGTTGAGACCAAGGGCCTTATACCTATCAAAACCAAAGACAAACTTCTTGTTTCACCCAGGAAGAAGGGGAAAGCCAACTTTGTTGTGAAAAATAGAATAGGGCTCCAATCCAAATCTTCCCCAAAGGGTTGAGGAATAGCTACGAGAGTGTAGAGAGAGAAGGAAAAAAAAACCTCCTCCCCAATCTCTTTATCCCCATGCAACATCTCCCCACCATCGTTCTCCAGCTGAGAAGTGAAACATTTACTTCTTTCCCTTGCTACCCTATGAAAATAAGAAACATTGCAGTCTCCAGGCCCATTTCACTTTGGTCTTCTGTCTTCAGCTCAAGCCGCCCTCCTATCCAACTCCTCAAACTCACTTTTAGAGAGAAATATGCCTCCTGAAGTGCCTCTTTATATAAACTTCCTCCTCAATGCTATCCAGGGCCTTAGGCCTACCCAACACCTCTTGCTTCATAATCTTTAAATCCCCAATGATCGCAATTCCAAGATTTGAGCCCCTGCCCAAAGCTTACCCATAAAATGGAAACCTTTCCACCTCTCCAGAAACTCCACTGGCCACTAGGAAGGGAGAACTTAAAGTGACAAATGGACCAGCCACATATTTTTACCCTAAAGGAGAAAAAGGCCCACTTTGGAAAGACAGAATCAAAACAAGTGACCTAACACTAATTCTAGGCCCCAAGGTCGGTTTCACAATCAAGAAGGCACCCATCCAACAATTCTACTACAAGCCACACCATGTGACCAGGTACATATATGTCATTCAAGAGGTGAGCCAACGAGATAACACTCCTCAATGAAACTGTAAAATTGCCTCATGGATTTTGTCTATCTACAACCAGACGCCTTTTTCCTGAGAGGCCTAATAACGTTAAAATCTCTCGCCAAACACCAACAGGAGACACAGTGGCCAAAACACCCTACCAACTCATCCCAGAAAACTTGCCGACTCCCAGAGATCTAGGAGGCTCATACACCTCAAACACCCAGCCACATGGATCTTAGACTTTTTTCTAAGGGGGCCAAATAACATTAAAATCCCTTGCCAAACACTAACAAGAGCCACACTAGCCAAACAAACCCTCCCAACTCATCCCAGAAAATTTGCCTATCCCTGGAGATCTAGGAGGCTCAAACACACCTCGGACACTTAGCCCATCACATCCCTCGAGAACTTAAAGGCCTGACACAAAAAAAAAAACACCTTTAACAACATCCAACAAATTTGCCAAACTTCCATCCCAAAGAATATGAATCCCCCTCGAAGCTTCACCAACTCCAGATCAGCCCATTCCACCTTCTTCCTTGCCCAAAGACTCTCCACTAGCTCTCGATAATAACTTCCTCACCTGGCTTCCACGAAAATAACAATGCACGGGCTCTCCATAGAAAGGACCTCCTTACCTAAGCTCCATTTGTTCCTGCCCAAGAGACCCCTAACTTTTGTAGTATACGAGATTAAGGAGAGAATACACCAAGAATCAAACCAAAGACCTTTTTTTGGTCCCTGTGTACCTCACGGACTATCTACATATATCTTATTTGAAGACAAAATTGCGGAAATTATCTTTTTTTTCTCCCAGTTGGTATGCTGCGTCCCCAGAATATGAGTCAAAAAACCTTTTTTTTTTTTTTTTTTTTTTTTTTTGGGACTGGATCTTTTAACCATTAACTTGCATAAACAATTTAGAAATTCTAATTATCAAAGAGCTTTTCCTGGCACACTTGTACTTTACAATGAGTGAAAAGTTTGTTCCGTTTATAAGAAGGTAAATAATAATTAATAGTAAACAAAACTTTTTTCTGGCCACATCAACAGCGGTCATATGCTTCTCACAGGGTGGCATTTTTGGTCTCACACCAGAACTGCAAAGTTTTTCATTGGTCCCTGTGTGCCTAGGGGGTTTATCTGCATGTATCTTGTTCTAGGACAAAAGTGGGAGAATTGTATTTCTCCCAATTGGTATTTGTGTCACCAGGACCTGGAGAGTCAGCAAACCTCATTATCTGGCCTGGCCTTTCACGCTTGAGTTCTATGAACTTTTTATAATTTTTTGTAATTAAGGAACTTTTCTTGGAAGCGTATAAACTGTCCTACGTAAGCTTTTCATAGGGTGCCATTTCGGAATTCAGGCCAAATGGAACATTATTTGTGTGTCATTTTTGGAGATTTAGTTGGACATAATAAAGAAATAATTTGGGGATTTTCCTCCTTCAGGATTTTCACTTCGTCTCTCTAATTACTTTTGTTAATATTGTAGCCGACTGGAGAGGTCTCTTGTAACTCCTAGTTTGAATCTTTGAGGCATCCCTGCAGCCAGCACTTTAATTTCCATTTCATAAATAAATTATAATTTCCACTGGAGTACTTCCAGTGGAAATACTGGAAAAAAAAAAAAAAAAGTTGCTTCCCACTGGAGTACTTCCTCCGAACACTCCTCCATTATTATCCTCTTCATTTTCCCAACTGGAGAAGCTTATATAATTAACCTTTTAAACTGGATTTTGCAATTTAGAGCAACAAACAAATCCAAAACCATTTAAATTTAAGCACGATGGTCATCTTCTTGGTAAATTTTCTGTGCAGCAGTTTTTATCTTTTTAGTTTCCAGGCAAGCTTGCAGACACCTTAATAATTGTCATGGACTATTATCTGACCCTACTACGTTTGGTTGTCAAGAAATTATAGGCAGGTGAACATCATGCTTGAACCAATTCCCTCTAAGCCCATTATTATTCACATAGCTCTTATTGATCATGAGGTGCAAATGTTTATCATTTGTGAAACATGATACTATTTTGCATCTAAAATAATTATTCACCAGACCATGCTTAAGAAGAAAAATACACAATCATTAGATAAAACCAAGGGAAAATGAGGTTTAAAAAAAAAATTATATAGACATGTCTTTCACTAAAAGAAACAGATTCATAACTCAACTCCAACAAGGGGCAAGACAGTCCTCACCTTGTACTAAGCATTTTGCTGAACTTGCCGATGTAATTGTAGAAGCCAATCAACATAACTATTCGTGCCACCCACTTGGTCCTCAACAAGATTTGCTAGGAGGAGGAAGCCTTCTCTAGGTTGTTCACCTTGTCTAACAAGATGAGATAGCTGATAGTATGAAGCATCACTTTCTCTAAGTTTCTGGAGCGTCTCAAATAGTTTTCTTGACATTACATTATCATGATCACGAAGGATGACCTAGATTTTCAACAAAAAAAAAAAACATTACCAACACCAGAGAGGCAATTTACAATTAAGTTAATTAATTGAACATAAAGAAAATAGAAGGGGCAGAATAATTCTCAGTTCAACAGGAATAATTGCACAGAAACATATAAGAAATTCCTTTCCAAACATGACAATATTAAAAATTGTAAAGAAGAAACCTATCATATATAGCACGCCTAAATCGTAATTAGGACTTCAATTCAGGCCAAAAACATTATTGCTAAAAAAAGATTATATAAAGCCTATTTCAGGCTTCTTCTAGTTTTGAAAAGTAAATACAAAGAAGAAAACATGAGTTATCCTAAGCCAACTTCTTCTGATTCAAATCCTCTTTCCTCTAATTTTTAAAACAACTAGATACCTTAGATAATTCTGCTGCAAAGTCTGCGCCAAGTAAATTCATAGACACATCAGGTGAAAGCACTCTACCAAACCAAACAATAAAGCGAAACCCGTCGTCATACAAGTACAGGCCTCTGGAATCTAAGCTATCAGCAGTCAGTGGCAACCTTTTCTCTATGCTATTAAGGTTTATAGTCTGAGCGGGAGATGCCTGCAAGTTAAAGTAGAATAAATTTCATAGAATCTGAAAAATCACTGAGTGAGAATATATAACTTTTTTATATAACTGAAACGGACCTTCAATAGATACTCATCAAGTCGAATTAATGAGGGGTATAAAAGCTTCAATAGGTTTTTAACAGGAAGAATCATCATTGCGAGGCCTAATGCACATCGCTCATCAAGCACAGCATCAGCATAACCCCCTCGAAGAGGTATTGATTTGCACAATGCTAATCCATATAAAGGCAAAAACTTAAGAGACTCTGGGTATATCATTCTGCCTCCCAAGCGATGCTGTACAGCATAGAGGTTACGGTACTCTCTCAAAGCTTTAACGATTCGTTGTTGAACTGAAGTGCGAGCATCATCCAGCTTATGGGACAGTGTTTTCTCAATTGCTGCAAGTTGTTTCAGTTAGAATTTAGAATGAGAGATTAATAAAGTGAACAGAGGGTAATTTCAACAATTGAGACTATCAAAATCTCACATGGGCATGCAAAGAAGTTTGTGCTTAACATACCTAGCCTACTAAACAAGGAAAAAATGGCACCAACATCAGCCTGGCGGTACATCTCACCCAGATCTGTAACCACAGGTGCTGCTGCTGTATGCACTCTAATACGCCTCTCTCCACAAGAAGCAGTATATCTTTATATCGTCAAAGAACAAACTTATTGGTAGAACCCTTAAAATAGGAGAAAATAAGTCAATTTTAACTTTGCAAGCCTTCCCTAGGCACCAATCTCAGAGACATCATTGAACTCAACCAAATCAAGACCAAAGAAAATGCATGTGCAAGGTAAGAAGAAACAAGCAATCTCATGAGGAAAACAACAGTTTCATGCACTTACAATCTTCATGTGGTTACTGGTTTCGATCAAGAACAATGTGCAACTATTCATTACCAATTGAAAATTTGATATTATTAAGGTAACTTTTCAGAAGTAAAGTGTAACATATGAATTTATTTGTATGCCTAAAAAAGGTTACTCAGTACCCTGTAAATTGAATAATCAACATTCATAAATTATGACATAGCATTCCTAAAAAGAAAGAAAGCTGATTATGATTGGATACAGATTGTGTATTTCTATCTATCAAGAAACAATGACTGTACTCTACAGATCAAAAGAGAAATTCTTATACACAAAACTAGAGAGAAACTCTGAAATCTGGCTGATACTCATTCTCAAATATGCAAACCTGGGTTACAGTTACTGAACTCTATGACAAAAGGCATGAATATAACTGATTCAGAAAATTTAAAACCTAACATTGAAAACCTACTTCATAAACAGCTGATGGTATTGATGGCAACTATTAGGAGAATTAATAGACATAAGATGGGTGTTATCCGGAACATTTTACTCAAAGGATACAGCAACGCAACTTGGAAGTACACTGTCTGAGTTGTGAGTAAGGTCTCTTCATAAGAAATTTGCATTGCAAACGCTTTATCACAATCTACAGATGGAAGTGCCAATAAATCGGTGCTTCTTAACATAAAATTTCCGTGAAACGATGTAAAGCGGATTCCTAGAAGAACAAACAAAAATAATGAGAGAAGTGTTGACATGTGAGTGAAGAAGAAGACGAGCATTCCATGAGAACCAATTTAAAAGGAAAAGATCACCTTTTCCGCATCTTATACGCATCACAGCTTCCCAGGCAGTTTCTCTAGTCAAATCCCTTGCTAGCTCGTGTCTCAACTTTTCTCCATGATTGGAAGATTGGAAGCCTGGATAATAATACACCTGACCTCCAGTGTATTTCGCCAGAGTCCCTAATACAAGAGAGATAAAAATAAATAAATAAATTCTGAAAGCCCCAGAAGCAACACTTGCACGTCATGTAATAAAAAAGATAAAGATAGGGACTGTGTGGATTGTCATTAGAGCCATCAGAACTATATCAATAATCAGTAAATTTGTAATTAAAGAAATGAAGAAGGAAATAACAAACATTAAGTTGTAACCTAAATGAGAGACAGCAAACATAAAAAGTAGACATAAAATTTCAGTTTCCCCAAGAAGCTGACTAAAATAATAAATTTGAATGCCCCAGGATTATTGTGTAAAATTATTTGCTTAAGAAACAAATAATCATTAAGCCTCACTGTTCACAGACGAAACATGGCAATATAAAAAGCTCCATAAGTTAATCAGATCCTCCCAACTGAAAACAAGTGACCACAATGATCTTCAAAGTTAGACCCAAGAAACTAAAATTATATATATATATATATATATATATATATATATATATATATATATATATATATATATATAATTTTAAAATGTTCAAAGCATGCTGAAGTGATTAAAAAAAAACACCAACAATCATAGCAGGCCCCAGTCAAATGTGTTTGTAAGGGGAAAAAAAGATTTGTAAGGACAGCCCCCAGTAAATTCTTAAGAATCAGATTCAATCATGTCACCACAAATACATTCACCATAGATGATATGAAGGGACTTCTTGTCCCTTGCCCGTTAGACCTTTGGAATGAAAGGTTTTCCAAAATAAATAAATAAGGGATGATAAACTGAGGCATACCCAAGGAAGCAATATCTGTATACTTGTCACTAAATGCATAGACATTGACCCCAATTTGGAACTTGGTAAATTCAGCAGCCATTTGTTTGTAGAATGGATCCTCTGGCAGTCTTAGTAAGTGTTCTTTGTCTGTTCCATAAACACGAAGATCATCCCCACGCAACTTCAAGCGGCCAACACCAAGAGATGGAAGTGTGTTTTGAAAAATTAACAGCTTCCCCCCCAGTTGGCTCTGCAAAGAGGGTGAATGAATAGATAAACCGATGGTCATATAAACTCTTTATTATAGATAACTTTGATTACGGATGAATTTACAATATTATATACATGTTTATATTATAATTACAGATGAATGACAAGGAAATAACAATGATCACATAATAGTACTAGAAATACAAATATGACAGTGGTGACTGATTTAAAAAGTGTAAATAACACACCATAACCATAAATGCTCCTTTAAGGGCCGGGCCGAAGGCAGATTCAACATTCACATTGTCCTGAAACATAGATGGCAAGCTATCTAGGAATGACTCAACCACAGTTCTTGATTCAGATAAGTTGACAAGGAGATCATCTGGCAAAGGTACAAATACGTCGTCCAGATCGGAAACCACCATCATTTGTGGCTGAGTCAAAGTCGACTGTGAAAGAAATGGAACTTTTAGCATTTAATATCAAAATTGGGGTATAATATACAATAGGAACCTATATTTTCTACCTTCATATTATAAAAATGTATTGTGCTGTCAAAAGTCGCAAAACCTATTTGTGTTCTAGTAGAACCAGGCAGCTCATCCAAGCACGACCTAATTGTTTGTGCCACGACCTGAAAAGGAAAAAAAAATGACATACTGAAAATTTTGCGCTCTCTGTTTGGCAATCCCTCAATAACTACTGCTGTATTGGCAATACATTCTTCAGGGAGACCTTTATCAGATTTTAGAAAAAAATAATAGCAATAAACCAATTATCATGAAGATAAATGATAGTACACCCCCGCGAGAAGCAAACCACAGAAACAAAATAACAAGAAATTGCACCAACGTTGAGAATAAAAGATGAAGAAAAATTACAAAAGAAACTTTTGATGAGAAGAAGGGTATGCGTAGATGGGAATCAGTTATGTTGAGAAAAAATACGTGTGAGTAGTTGGGTGGTAGGAGTATATAAGTACGGGAGTTAAAGAAGAAAAGTTAGTTATCATTGTATTGTATTCTGATGGAACACGCCCTCAAATGATATGATGAAAAGGAATAAATGTTCAAGGAAAACAAAACTCCTAAAGAGAGAGAAAGAAAGTAAAAAAAGCTAGAAAACACAACCATATGGAGATTAGCCATGAAAATAAATAAAAATAAAAAACAAAGAACTAAGAACTAATCCAGTAGTTGCGCAAGGACATTGAGAGCTTGCAAACAAATGTTGAAGCTATGAATAAGGCTTCCACTACCATTAGCTACTTCAAACCTTCAAACCATCATAAATGTAAACTTGCTCCATTGAGGCCCAAAAAAATCTCAAAGGATCATATGGAAGGGAATTTTGATCCAGTGTATAACCTCCTTTGGGGACTTCTAGAATCTTCAATTTGCTTTCCTAAAAGACCATTTGATTCAACATTTACAAAAGTAATGTCTTTAGAGCTTCACATAGATGTGAAGAACCTCATTGCGAAAGAACCAAACTTCATATCCCTAAGATTTTAGGACAAAAGTCTCTTTGAAGCGGTAAGATTGATCACCGTAAGGCCACTTAACCCTTTACATTGCTACTAGACGAAGGTATTTCACGCATCTGAAGATCACAAATCTCAATTACTTTTTTGAAAGTCTGTACTCATGTAATTCTCCTTAATCTGTGCTAGATTAATGAACTCTTTCAATTCCATAAGACTGAAGCAAAGGCATTAAAATGAGATGCCTCAAACCTCCTCCATAACTTCTTAATATCTTTTAAAACTCTCTTATGTTTTTCCAGGTCCTCCAACACCGTCCCCGAGGATGCAATACAGAGGCCCCACAAAGTTGGGAATCCTCCTCAAAACCCGAGAATATGCCCAATGAAAAACAATACCACAAGGGTAAATTAATCTTGAAAGGGATGTTCTTGTGAATTATGTACCAAAAGTTGTGAACTTTGCTTCACATTTCTACAAGAAAATACCATCTCAACCCTTTGCCCCTTGAATTGGAGGCCCATATCTGTTCGTCTTAGGGATTTGCTGGGAACTCTATTAATTAGGGTGCTTTCATACCCCAAAGATTTATCTCATTTCCATTTTTTGTTCTTCACTCCATTAATATTTTGTTTCTTTTCACTAAATCAATGAATGACTCCTTTTTTGTTAAAATATAATATAAAAATAAAAAAGAGAATTGATTCCAAGCCTTGAGTCTCACTACGAACACTGCAAGGTTCTGCCCTTCTCATACTAACCACTCACAATGACCCACCAAAAGGGGAAAATGCTAGAAAGTTAACTACAAGAATCTATGTCCAACCATACCCGAGCAAACTTTCACCCGAAGAGCCTGGTATGAGAGAACAACTACCTAAGTCTATTACCTATTAAATGAGTCACAACTATGGCCAAGGCATAAATAAGGCTAAATAACAAGGCAACCTAGAAACTGGTAGGCAGTGTGCCAAATAAGAGGAGACTACGTTACAAGAAGTGTTAGAGAAAACGGGCAAAGGAGGAGAACAAAAGAAAACAGCAAAATTTTCAAGAATAAAATGCAATTCTAACCAAGATTGATGAATAAACTAGATTATTATATATAAGAAATGAAAAATATACATTGATAATAAAGAGATTATTTTTTATTTTTTAATGAGAAGAAGATTATTTTTTTATTTTTTAATGAGAAGAAGATTCTTCTTTGTTAACCCAAAAAAAAATCCCAGCAACTCAATGTCTAAGCATTTTATGATCATCTCTTTCAAAGGTCTTCTTTACCCAACAAAAATAAATTTTGGTCAGTGTTAACAAAGCTTAAGACCCACCCTAAGACTATAGGCCTCTTAATTGCCTTAAGGCATGAAGCAACAAAAAGATGTTGCCCAAGTGAAGCAAGGCGCTCTTAATAAAGTAATAAATAAATATTACTGGAGCAAATGGCAAGGACCTTGGAGGCACTCACCTAGGATATCAATCAAAGGCATGCACTTCCCAGTCCTTTGCCATAGGCAAATCACCTGAGTGCCTTGAAAGCATTAATTTTGATTAACCAAAATAGAATATAAAAAGGATGTAGTATGAGTTCTAGGACCATGAGTTGCTTGTTAGTAGGTCGTTAGGTTGTTGGTTAGTTTTTAAACAGTTAACTGACCGTTAATTGTTATTGGTTTACATTTCAGTTGGTTATAATAAAGGTATGAATACCAGTTAGGACGGCAATATATTCAGCAATAAGTTTTCACCAAAGAAACTTCCACATCAACCTAAAAGCCACCTTTCATTTCATACTATGGTCATTTTTTTAGTTTGGAAAAAACAATTCTTAAGAGAGAATATACAAAGAGAAGGAGAAGATGAAGAAAATAAAACTAATAATAATAATAGTAACAATTGTATAGAAATGTTTACCTCTAACATCCCACTTCTAACAGCAGATATAGAAACATCGATAAGGAAAAAGTATAGTGGAGGCATAGGTGGCCGAACCATATACTCGGTTGGAGCAACAAAATCCACACTACCCTTAGTGAGCTCGGGTCGCTGATCCAAATCAATTCTCTGGCCAGTGCCATCCAAATGGGCAAAATAATCTCCTGGAACTGAATAAGGAATCAACGTAAATGAGTATAATCCAACAGGGGAAATAGTGATATACAAAAAGAAATGAAAATATTTTTCCAGAAAATAATACAAATAGGTATATATTCTGCTTTCCAAAAAAAAAAAAAAAAACAAAAGCAGTAAATGAAGTGAATGTTACGCTCAAGTTCTACAGTAACACCAAATTGTTTGTCCAAGAAAAAGAAGGAAAATAATAATAAGAAAATTTTATACAGCATAAAGCCTATGGCAGAAATTCACAAGAAAGGACATAACTTTGACTCATAAAAATATTCCTCCGATGTACTACGCTTCCAAATAACAAACTGTGACTGCATATTGCAATAGGTAAATTTCTAATTCAAGTGTCCAGGAGCCATGAGAATTATAATTCTTCATACCATCATTCAGCAAAGAACAAATGTTGCAGCGCCACTTTCTTCCTGCATCTGTGAATGTGGCATATGGATTTACATAAGTGCGGCACCTCCTACAGCGGATGACGCCAGTTGAAGCAAAATTGACAACGGGCACTTCTTCCTAAAAATTAAGAGAATATTAATAAGGTAACTTTAGCATGCACAAAAATCAAAATATTACCCAGACACTAACCCCAATAGGAGCTTCTGCAAGTGGACAAACAATTGCTCCGAGAGGTAAATGCCACCTTGAGACTAGTGACTGGGAACTGGGTATAGCACTGGTTGTGAAACGTAAATATCTTTGATCGCAGTTCATGGGATACATCTCGGAAACAAATTTAGGCTCTTCATCACTATTCAATGGCCTTGGAAGGGCTTTTGGATCGACTCCTGCTTCAATTGATCCAGGAATAGATCCAATAGAAAGCGAGTTGAAATCTTCGGCTAATCCTTGAATGGAACCAAGAGGTGGTCCAGTGCCTGGATAGTGCTTTTGGTCTGTAGACAGCAAACCTTGTGAGGCTGCAGCAGCAGGAGGGGGAACATAACCTCCTTGGTGACTAAGGAAAGGGGAAGCAGGTGCTGAAGGAGGGACATACTGCCCTTGGTGACTAACAAGAGGAGGTTGGGACTGCAAATCTGCATTAGGCTGCTTATGGACATAACCAGGCAAAGAGGGCGGAAAATTAGGCTTTGCTGATGGAAAAGATGGATCTGACATAGGCTGCTGAACATGGGCAGGAGGAGGACCTAAGCTTTGAGGAGGAGATCCCATAGGCACTGAAGGAATCTGAGTATGCGGGTGATAGGAAACTGGAGGAGGTGGCGCATAAGCTGCAGGGGTTTGCCCCATTGGTGGAATTCGCGAAGGAGGTGGTTGAGATGGTGAAGTGAACTGTGGAGCTGGGAAACGCTGGAAAGATTCAGTAGTTCCTGGAACGCTTGATGTTGGTGGTGGTGGAACAGACGGATCAGAAAACCTACTTGGTTGCATAGGTCTAAACCCAGGGACCCCTGATCCAACTGCAGGAGCAGAGGATGGAGGAAAAGGCATTGTGTATGGTGGCATAGCAGGCGAGGCGGGTCTAAAACGAGTGGCGTCTGATCCAACAACAGGACCAGAGGATGAAAAGGGTGACGTGGTCTGAGTGGCACTAAAAGGTGTGCCGGCAGGTCTAGCTGGAAAACTCTGTTGAGCAGGATTTTCAGTCCCCATGGGTTCTATCGTCGCACACTCTCACACCCTTTGAGCTAATGGGATGCTAGCATGACGCAGACCTGTCAAGCACAGGGAAAAGCAAAAAAACAATAATAATCAAGACGATTCTTAGAGAATAGAGAAATGAATTGACAAACAATGCGCAATACTAAGGGCGTTCATAACATAAATCTTACTACATTCAAATTACCGACGGGGGGAAAAACATAAAGAATACGAGAAGAATCTCCAAGATTCCATCTTCGTTGTTATTGGTAAACAGAAGAAGCATAATCTTGTGGATTCCGGGAAAGTCAAAGAATTGCAGTGGGGGAAACTAAGATTTGGAAGAAAAAGAAAACGAACGAACAACACCCAATTGTGGATTCCGGGGAAGTCATGAAAAGAGAGATCTAGGAAGTGAAATACAGAATTGTAATGAACGGAGCGAGTCGGAAGCAAGTGGTGGCGCATCAATCAACATGGAGGCGTGCAATTGAAGTGAGGAATCGTAGATTGAGAGAGGGGTAGAGAGAGTTACCTTGTGTAGTGCGAGGGTCTGCGAGCAGTGAGGAACAGAGTGGGGGATGAAGGAGGTGGAGGGATCGGAAGTGCGGAAGAAGTGAGTGATTTTAGAAAGCCAACGCCTCTCCCTTCCGATTCATTCCCAAAATTAATCGAAACTCGAACGCTTCGGAAATTGCCAACGACGACACAAATTACACAATTTCTTAGGGTTTTTTTTTTTTTTTTTTTCATACTCATAGAATACTTAACGGCTTAGATCCACCGCTAGTAAATATTGTTCTGTTTAGGCTTGTTTTCCCCTTCGGGCTTTCCTTCAAGGCTTTAAAACGATTTCCACACCCTTATAAACGGTGGTTTGTTCTCCTCCCCAACTGATGTGGGACATCACAATCCACCCCCTTCAGGGCCCAGCGTCCTGACTGGCACATCGCCTCGTGTCTACCCTCTTTGGGGAATAGTAAGAAGGCAACCTGTTCTCCTCCCCAACCGATGTGGGACATCACAATCCACTAAGGGTGGTTTGTTCTCCTCTCCAACCGATGTGGGATATCACAATCCACCCCCTTCGGGGCCCAGCGTCCTGCATTGCCTCGTGTCTACCCTCCTTTGGGGAACAGCGAGAAGGCAACCAACACAATCCACCCCCTTCGAGGCCCAACGTCCTTACTGACACATCGCCTCGTGTCTACCCCCTTTGGGGAAGGGTAAGAAGGCTGGCACATCGTCCGGTGTCTGGCTCTAATACTATTTGTAACTGCCCAAATCCACTGCTAGCAAATGTTGCCCTCTTTGGGTTTTCCGCTTCGGGCTTTAAAAGTCGTCTGCTAGGGGAAGGTTTCCACACCCTTATAAAGGGATAAAGGGTGGTTTGTTCTCCTCCCCAACCAATGTGAAACATCACAATCCACCCCCTTCAGGGCCCAGCGTCCTTACCTCGTGTCTACCCTCTTTTGGAGAACAGCGAGAAGGCTGGCACATCGTCCCGTGTCCGGCTCTAATACCATTTGTAACTGCCCAAATCCACCGCTAGCAAATATTGTCATCTTTGTGCTTTCCCCTTCGGGCTTCCAAAACGCGTCTGCTAGGGGAAAGTTTCCACACCCTTATAAAGGGTGGTTTGTCCTCCTCCCCAACCAATGTGGGACATCACACTTTCAATTTTATATCGTTATTATTAGTTTAAGTTTAATTTTTATATATTAAAAAAAAAAATCTCTTTGTATAATAAATCTAATGATATGGAATCAACCTAAGGGAGGTAAGATTCAGATTACCTTGTTGATCGAATATCTCAAGGCAAGAACATTGTGTGAGATTCGAATCACTCCACAAGCAAGATCGATCATGTCTAGCTTGAATGATTCTTGTTGATCAAATATCTCAACGCAAGAACACTTGTTTGAGATTCGAATCACTCCACGAGCAAGATTGATCATGTCGAGCTTGAATGATTCTACATGCAACTTAAACTACATAGAATTGCAAAGAAATTTAGTCATTGTCTAAAGGAAAGCACAAATGCTCCTATTACTTACCGGTCTAACCAGGCATCCCAAAAGAGTTGTAACATTCATACTTTACGGTCATAATTAACCATTATGTAATTGTAACCTAAAGTAAATAAAAAGTCTTAAAATATATTAATAAAATACAATAACTCTAAATTACTTATGTACCCAAAATTTATAACAGAAAACTTCATTCTTCTTTAACATGGCATGAATTGAAATATTTTTTTTTGATAATTTCAACAGTATTTTCTTTACATCTTCGTTGAAGTATATTGTATGATTGATGTCTCTTGGTTCATATCATCTAATATCTTTGATAATATATTTAAACTTTAAATTTTGTTGATTCTCGATAAATATATAATTGGTAAAAAATATTTTATTTATTACCTTTTAATTTAAATTTTATTTTTAATAAAAATCTAAACTTTTAAGTTTGTGTCTAGTAAATATGTACATTAAATTTATAATTTTTGAAGTTAAAAAGACAAACCGACACAATAAATAATAATTTACGGATATCCAATGTAATGTTTCAAAAAGAATTCCCGACCATAAAAAAATAATATTGAAAGGGAGTAACATGGATTAATTATAAAGAAAGCTCACTGCCAGTAAATATTATCTGTTTTTACCGGTTATGAATGACAGTGAGCTTCACAGTTTTAAAACGCGTCTATTAGAAGAGGTTTCTATACCTTTATAAGGAATGTTTTGTTCTTCTCTAACTGACATGGGATCTCGCAAAATGCACGAACATATCATCATTTTGATAAAGACAATTTAAGAAAGCTTTTCAAATTACGTACTTAAAAGAGCGGGATTTAGGACCAAATACTATTGAAACTTTGCTTCGATCGCCTCACGATCCCGACCATAAGCCTTAACAAGACCTTATAAAGCTTGGTACAATGATCTTCCGAGAACCGTCGAACTTATAGTCGACCATAATATGATAGGACTTGTTTGGGCCAGGAGCAAGCTAGGGATGAAAGAACTCTAACCCAACGACCCTAGTTTGTAACAGCTCAAGCTCACCGCTAGAGGATATTATCCGCTTCGGCCCATTACGTAGAGATATCCACATTAGTTGGAGGGGGAACAAAACATTTTTTTATAAGAGTGTAGAAACCTCTCTCTAACAGACACGTTTTAAAACCATGAAGTTGAAGACAGTACGTAATAGGCCAAAACGGACAATATCTGCAAGTGGTGGGCTTAGGCTGTTGCAAATGGTATAAGAGTCCGTTAGCAAGGACGTTGGACCCTAAAGGGGTGGATTGTGAGATCCCCACTTCAGTTGGAGGGGGAACAAAACATTCCTTAAAACAGTGTGGAAATCTCTCTCTAGCAGACGCATTTTAAAACCGTGAGGCTGACGGTGATATGTAACGAGTTAATAAGCGTTAACAGTGCTGTATTTTGC